>NC_049982.1:29711794-29714343 GCF_000003815.2 Branchiostoma floridae
CCAAGTTTCTACAGTCAATCATTGTCTGAGACTCTGCGTTCACAGTCGCAATTGGTGTTGTATAGTCAGATACTCCATCAAAATGGACTATTGTTTTGAGTATCACCCATTCACAAGTTTTCACATATACATTGTAATCAGGCCCAGACCTGGCCCTGATCTTCTGGACCTGGACTGTACTTGGACCTGGATATTCTGTATTGGTACCCACCCCTAGTGTACACATGTATGCTTCTGATACATAAATGTCTGACCAAGAGCAAAAGATAAAACCTCTCAAAGCCTCTCATTTGGAGCTTAAGCCTCCTTCAATAGGTCAATCTCATTGTTTTGTATTGATATTTTTGTCATTCTCTGCAATAGAAGTCTATTATGAGACAGTTGATTTGGTTACCAAAGTAATGGGCAAGAGATGATAGAGGGCTGTTTGCAAGATGATGATAGAATAAGAAATCTTTGTGCTACATTTGTCACATTTTGGGGAAAATGTGCATCCAAAAAAATCATTTTTCCATGATCCTTTCCCTTACCATGGCGTCAGGTGTACCTGTAAAGTTTATGTGAGAAAGTATTATTTAGAAGGGATCATCTTTTGGCATGTGTAGACCAAAGTAATCCCTTAATATGCAATGCATACAATCCCTGAGTGGGCCCTTATGGTTGAACATGTACTACATGTAGTACTGGCCTGGGTGTCATCCTGTTACAGCAAATGCCTGCTCTGATAGTCCCTTACCGCAAACCAGGAATGGTAGGTGGTATCTATTGATGCCCCACATGTGAAGTAACTAGTTTGGTATCCAGTTCAGGCCGGTGTATTGCAGAAAAAAACATTCCTCTTGTTGCAAAAAAAAAAAAACCTCTGCAGCTAACAGGTACCAAATTGCCATCATTGTGTAATCAATATATATACACATATTACATTGTTCTTCAAGACTAAAGTTTGATTAAAATGTGATTTTACTTACAGGTAATTATTATTCCTTAATTGTCTTTAAGAGCTTCTGATGTT
Organism: Branchiostoma floridae; assembly: GCF_000003815.2. Classification (NCBI taxonomy): domain Eukaryota; kingdom Metazoa; phylum Chordata; class Leptocardii; order Amphioxiformes; family Branchiostomatidae; genus Branchiostoma; species Branchiostoma floridae. The sequence continues at coordinate 29,712,807 of NC_049982.1, forward strand.
ATTCTCATTAATGTTCACATATAGATACAGAAGAGGACACTGATATTTGTTTATATCAGGCCTATCATACTATAAATCTCATGGCAGGGTATTGTCGCTCTCTCTGAGGAACCCCTGCCTTGAACTGTTCCATACTATAAATAATTGCAACTATACATGTAAATGTGGGTATATGTCAAAAAGCTAATGCTTTGATCATGACAAAACACCTTTTTATCATTATGCATGATCAGAGTGTACCACATACACTGCACAGCTATATTCTGAAACAAATCTTTATACTTCTCGTAGCCATCTGCTTGAAATCTGGTCGAAACCCACAGTTGGAATTAATAATTGATTATATTATTAGCATACCATTCCCCTACAATTGGCAGCCGAGCATTTTTTCATGGCCGTACATCTGGCTGAGCACTTGTATTCAGTCCCCGCATAACATTTCAATTTTCCACCCCCATTTACAACAACATGCAAATTTGTGACGGCTGGAGGTTGTAAGGACTCGCTACTCCCGGGCTGCTGGCATTTGAGTGGAGAACGGCAAAGTGGTGGTTTTGCCGGCAGTGAGAATGGCAGCGAGGGTGCACGGTGCTTCGGTTCGAACGGACCAACTCCGGGATGCCAGGAAAATGGTGTCATTTAGGGTCGGTATACAGTTCCTGTTAAGAGACTATTGACTCCTTGTAACGTCAATCGCTGCTGCATCTTAGAGCCGGAGCGCAGCTGCTAAAGTCGTAGTGCTAAGTGCCGAGGATTTGGTTTGATGCTCTTCTGTGTTATTCTCAGTGTTCTGTGACATTTTCAGCACAAGCACTGCCTGTGTGTACATTCGTGTGTGATTAATAATTGATACCTGTGAACTGGTGTGTGTAGGGTGCTTTGTAAATCTGTCAGTTTCCCGACTATATCAGTTTTCCATCTTCTACCCAATTAAGAATCGTATACATCATTCCTGTCTTGAAGATTTGGGTTGCCCAAGTTTTAAAAACGATAGAATTGCTTGAATTGTCTGAATGTTATGGTTCCATTCTGTTCACATTAGATATTGCTGCATAACCTCAATATTTCTTTGCCCTGTGAGAGAGATGTTTTCATATATGTCTGTCCTTGGTGCTGAATGAGCAGTCATGTGTTGTGCATAACTATCTGGGCCTTGTTTTTTACCTATCTGTGCTTGAGAACAGTTTTTCTATTATGTATCTTCTCTGCTCTGCACAGAACACTAGTAATAATGAAAGAATTATAGCTTTGTGGAGAACAGGAAACATGGTAATGGGTATGAAACTGTTCAAGGATATATCATGGATACTTTGCGCTGCTAGATCCAATATATTTTTAAGATTTATGCTTTTGATATAATTCTAACCATTTAACGCATATTTTTTTGGGGTACTAACTTTATGGAAATATTACATTTAACCCATCTACAAGAAAGTACAGTGATGCACACTCTTCTTCATATGTTACTATTTACCCTGCTTCATGTGATGATTTGTAAATTCATGTCTTTGGCGGTGAATGCCTGAAAGCTTGTAGT
>NC_049982.1:29714623-29717243 GCF_000003815.2 Branchiostoma floridae
TAGTTATATAAACTTTTGATATTAGTGTCATCCTCTAGATGTCCAAAATGTGGTGCATTCACGCATGTTTGTTTTTTTAGAATGTTAAATGACACGTAATGGATTGAGGCATTATATTAATTATTATCATCTCTTAAGTAGAAAAGAAGATGGCTTCCAGTTAAAGGATTTGTGGCTGACAATCATTTTCATGAAATGGGAGCACTGCCATGTATCATTTCCCGTCTGTAGAAACAAGTGAGATTTGTTGGGCTTATGTTGACAACTGGCAACATGCAATATGCACTCGCCACCATCTGTACAATCAAGACTCTGTGGCTTTGGGGCTTGCATGTCAATGGATCACATGCCTTAAAACATTTCAGCACTCTTAGAAATGTCCGTCTCACTGCAAGCCATTTCTTTTTTTGCTGCCATCAAGAGAGAGATCGTCATTCAAAAGGCCCTTCAGGCATAGTTGTGATGTGTCTTTGTCCTTGGTGCTGAACCATCTATCATGTGTGCATTAGTCCCCATTGCCTGACATTGCAAAGTTGTCTTTTGCACTATTATGGGTTATTCACTCTACAACTGTCCAACAACTGTCTTTTTATGAAATGTCATACATTTCTGTATCTAATGCATCATCTCACTTTGCAACTGCAAGCAGTAGTGTGCCATAGCCTTTTTGAGGTGGGTTGTTCTCTACTGTGTCTAGTAGGGCATGGTATTGGAAGGTACATGTAGAGCCCAATGCTTTTTTGTGCTGCCTTTTACAACTGAAGTTATAGGTATTCTTTTTTACACTTGGAGGTAAGTTGTGTATGGTGCATTTCCCTAAGGCATAGCATCATTGGCACATTAGGTGGTTCAAACCTAGTACCTCTAGGTTCTGGCCCAAACACCCTAACCATTCTGCTAACACGATGCCACATATGTCGAAATATGTTTTTAAGCAATTCCAATAGGAATGCTCCCTTCGAACAGTGGTAATCTCAGTTTTAACAACAATATAGATTATATTGTACAACTATGTTACAGCATTGGGGTTGACACGTAAATGATATCCAGATAGTTGATTAAATGTTGAGAGAAGAAAGTATGCCCAAAGCCTAGACCGTAGAGTGTTCTTAGAACTTCAAGACAGATCGCCATTTGCAGGGCAAAGCTGTTAGTATAGGCCCAAAGTGACTTCTTTCTACTCATTTAAGACATACTAAATATAGCTCTCTCCTTGGTGCTGAAGGGGTAGTCCGTTGTACAACTGTGCTTTTGTCATTTGCAACTGTTAGATATTGGGTAGATCAAAAAGATTAAATTACTATTTCACTCTTTACTGGATGTTCTTTGTTACAAAGTGTTACACTGTTCAAGAGGAAGATACCCTCTTAACAATTATAGCATAGTTTGACAGGACAGGGGTTACCGTAGCCCTAAAGTTAAGTTTGTGGGCTTATTGCAATAGATGGATGCCTAGCTTTTATAAGTATATGATTTTTTTCTCATTTTGTCTCATGTACAAAGATACTTGACTGGAGTTGTTTGATAAATCTACATGTAAACAGATGTTTTGCCAGCAAAATAGCCTCACAATGTATGAAAGCAGGTATAAAGATTTCAAGTAACACTTTGTATTTTTTAGCCTGCCATATGATATTCCTTTTTTTTTTAAATCCTTTACTGACCTACCTGCACATCTACCACAACAGGGTATTTTTGGTCACAACTTGGGTTACTTATTCCAGTAACATGATTTATGGTGGTTTTCAAACCTAATGAAGGTTGCCATTCATTTGACCTTCAGAGTAAGAACGTACTGTTCTGCATCAAGTGTGTCTTTTGCATTTAAGGTCAGGCTAAACTTCACAGGATTTTCCTGGAGCAAGTAATCTCACAGCACAGTCCTTATTCCCACAGCAATGTCAAGGTAGCATTGATATGATGAATGTTGTGTCGCTAGGCATGCTAATACCAAGGCAAAAAGTCTGAAAAACACTGCTGTAGTTACACTGCACCAAAAGTATCCATCACCTTCACCTTCACCTATCCCTTGACCTCTTTGTGGGTCGTTGGGGCACCATGACTTCGTCCACTATTCTTCTCCACCTGTCTCTATCCTCCGCCGCTCTTATGGCTTCCGCTAAGTTCAGCCCAGTCCATTCTTTTATGTTGTCCTCCCATCGTTTCTTCTGTCTTCCTCTCTTTCGGCTTCCTGGGACTGTCCCTTGTAGTATTGTTTTTGTTAACCCCGACGACCTTGCCGCATGACCAAACCATCTTAATTTGCGCTTTTTCACTGTTGTCAAGAGGTTGTCATGTGGTCCTATGGCTTGTACTACTTTGTTGCGGATTTCCTCGTTAGTGACACGGTCTAAGTACGTAATCCCCAGAATTTTCCTGTAGCATCTCATTTCCATTGAGAGGATTCTTTTCTGTAACTCGGTTGTCAATGTCCAGGTCTCACATCCGTACAGGTAAATTGACAGAGTTAGGGCACGCATAAGATTAATTTTGGATCTTAGGCATATGTTCTTATCCTTCCATATGGTGTTGAGCCTAGCTAGTGCGGCTACTGTCTGCGCAGACCTTGCTAAGATTTCTGGACGGGATCCTTCGTCAGATATGATGAACCTAAATATTT
>NC_049982.1:29717343-29771571 GCF_000003815.2 Branchiostoma floridae
AATCAAGCAATAGTCTCATTTTGTATCTGTTTACTATATCTTTTCAACATGTCTTGTTGTGAACTGTACTTAGCCCGGTGTGGCAAAAATGTACAATGAAGGTCTTCATTCATTCATTTATTGACCACGTACATGTGGCACTTTGCTTGGAAATTCTGGGTAGTCTGATAAAAAACTGTCTTGTATTTCGCTGACCAAACGCCCAATTGGCAGAGAGACTGAAGAAACAATGGAAATCAAATAATTTTTAGTTAATGAATTACCTGTGAAGCACGTGGTAAGAATCTGTTGCAATCACCACCCAGTCCATGGGATAAGAACACTCAAGGACCATGTACCAACAGATATATTGTTAAAGGATGCAGGTATGCAACCACTGGCAAACCGCATAGAAGAAAACACTCTGGTAACTGTTTTCAAGTCAATACACAAAACGGTACCTCCCTACCTATCACACACGTTCTTGTGGATGCCGCCGCCTGTCCTGAGAGTGAGTACACGTACTGCATTGAAGCTCTTCACAAGCTGGGACCCCCACATGCTATACATACCCAAGAGTAACGTGTAGTCCTTTAAAGGCAGCATACAGCACTACGGACCAACACTCTGGAATGACCTTACCGTAGAACGCTATCTACACACAAAATGTCATCCATAAAATTTACTGCTGTAGCCTTAGAAAAAGCTCGAAAAAAGAGGAAAATTTCATTTTCAAAAGCCAGAAATAAGAAAACAACAGTAAAATAGGTTTATTATCAAAGCTTTAAAATGCTTTCCAACAGGATGCCGGCTCACGCAAAACTATTGCATATTGATAGGACGCAATTTTGATCTGTTGGTATGAAGCTCCTATGATAGTATCTAATTGCAGTACTAGTAAGTAATGCTAGGCTGCGCTTTTGATCCATAAAAATTGAAGATTCCAACGATTATAGATGAATGCAGTACTAGTAAAGGATGCTAGGTTACGCTTTTGATTCATGGAGAAATAGGTGCTTCAGTACAATATCATTATGCGACAACGAAAACGGCTGTTGATTGTTAATGAGTTCCGTGATTTACAATAAAGACATCCCAAAATCAATAATCCGGTTGTTCATAACCAAGCGCATTGTTCTTGGTTTCCACTCTATTTGAATGCTTATACAGTATAATCTTGCGCCTATACTAAACACGTACTTTTTTTTTCTTATTTCATCTTGAAACAAATGGGTAGCCCCTACAACAGTGCATAGTTGATTTCCAAGGGGGCCCATCAAACATACATGTAAATGATAAATACAGGACAAAACGTGGTAACAATCAGTCAAACTTTGAACACCCAGGGAGAACATACAGTACAGAAAACATAAAACCGGTGCGTCAAAACAAAATCAGTGTCCATACTCAAGTCGAAAACGTTCCAAGGTCAAAATCAATATGTCAAGAGATGGGGTGGAGGTCAGAGGTCAAATCATATATCAGATCATGTGTAAAACGAAAACTAATGAAACTGAAATATACAAAGTATGGATAGTAAATCATATGTAAAGATTGAACAAAAAAATTAAAAGAACAGTAAGGCACATCAGAGACAAAGGTGCTTTTCCATACTAAGTTCCAATATTACTTGAGGTCAGATATACATATGTTCTTCAGAGCTGTTTTAAAGCCTTTTAGTGTTGTAATGTTTGTTATGTTGTCTGCTAGTTTGTTGTACTGGCTAGTGCCAGTGTATGCAAATGTTTTTTGTCCACTTGTGGTGGTACCATAACCAATCACACATCTCCTTGGTGCTGAGCACCACACCTTTTAGATACACAAACCTTGTCGTTATAACTAAACTCATAATACACAGAAAAAATGTCCTAGATTCTAATATCTCTCAGGCATACAAACACAATGTTTTTTTGTATGTGTGTTTTCTCTAATTTCTCGTAGTGGTATTTTGAAATCTTTGATCGCATATATGACCAAATCGACACTGGAAATGGATAGGATAGCCCCAATGCCATTCCACTAGGATAGTAAGGAAAATGACGACCGTTTCATAATGATCAACATTATGATTTTCGGCACTACGATGAAAGAAGCACAGTCATGGATTGAATTGCGTCAGACTGTCGTGGTCAAATGGCTTCAGACCAATAAACAAACATAAATATCCATGCACGACATCTTGGTATGCTGTTCACAAACGCAGAATAACATATACACAGACTCCCGTGTGCACACACAGAAAAACGCACACAAACTCACACACTTTCGAATGCGTTAACATATAATGTTGATAGCGTCTAAATAGATACTATAAAGATAACATTTTCGCAAAAGTGCTGATTTTTCCCCCGAAACCTATTTTAAGGCTACAGTCAGGCTTGTCCTATAGTATTGTGTGCGAGTAAAACAAAAATGCTCATATTTACAGTAGAAGCTAATCTGAGCTCTGATGACTTACTGACAGAAAAAAAAGAAGAGCAAAAATGAACGCACCAGTAAAAACACAAAATTGTCTTAAGAACAAAGAGACAGTTAACAGTAAAGCGACTTAGACAGATTTTTTTTTAAATGAGCTGACACATCAGGTGACACAGCTCGTAAACGAAGAGCTTTCACCATCCCGTTATTTTATTGGGCGTGTAAAAGTTGTTGTCACTTGACGCACAAAATTCTTTAGATATCTCGATGTACATCAATATACTATTGTATACACCGAAGGACTGTTTTGTGTCCAATGATAGTCTTAGTCACGGTTAGGAGAAGTCTAAGACTACACGACATAGATGTATTACTAGCAGGTGTTTTAGAAGGCATTTCGGCTAGATTATTGACTTTCTATGGTACGATGCGAATGCAAAGTACAAAGGATATTTTAAATGCCTTTTGTAGACTAAAGTGAAGAAGCATATTTTACGTTGCTATGATATAACTCCCACACCGGGTGCGATGGCCGAGTGGGTAGAGTGTTCACGTTGCATTCGGTAGGTAGGTTGCCAGTTCGATCCCGGCCGAGTCATACCAAAGACTTAAGCTTTCTCTTCTTAGCGTTCATCATTTTGGAAAGAATGCGGCAGTTGACAACGCGAGTCCTTATGTGGTGGCTTTTAAAAATGGAGATGGGTGCCTTTCTATTTGCCATATGGTAGGGGAGGAACTCATTTATTTATTCAAAATGCGACGAGTACATCACATAGACCAAGGACGTTATATCAGATATAACGTCCTTGCATAGACCTATAGGCAGCACAGCTGATAACATAGGTCTACAAATAGCATAGAATTACAGTGGTACAAGACAAATTTACATAAAAACGGTATGTACAAATGGCATTAGGGAGATGCGAAATAAAATACTACGGAAGCAAGAACATTCTATGGGAGGTCAGAGGTCGAAGTCTAAGTAATGAGAAGCAAATGTGGGCTACTAGGCTACACAAGGCTACACATGTCTTTAGAATCTAAAAAAAAAACAGCATAAATTTAGGCTACATATGTTACAAGAGGCTAGGAGGAGTAGATGGAAGGTGCTGTGAATCGGTTTGTCGATAATAAAAATGAATGCAAAGCATCTGAGAGTTTTTGGTTGGTAGCAACGTTATGACCAGGAGAACCATTAAGGAGGACTCCGGTTGAGAGAGACTGGCCGACAAGGTGGAGCACTGTAGCAGCTAGAATTTGTCGTGCAGCCGTGTGCAGAGGACAGTGAAGTAGAAAATGTGCAACCGTCTCGGACGTAGCACCACAAGCACAGCTCCGGGTTGTGATGTTGAACTTGGCCAACGTAGAGTTGAGCTGACACCAGTGGGAGGGACTCATAATAGTAACTAACTATTAAAAACCTGACTCAAAATTTACTGAGCAAAAACTTTAAGATACTTTTTGTGTTAAGCTTGAATTATTTTGTTTCTATTTAATAGTTACTTTCTTCTTTATCTATTTTTCATTTCTAATTGTTTTTAAGTATATCTTTTATCGTTTCCGTCACTTTATAGGTTTTTATCTATCTTCCTATTCCCTTCCTCAATTCATTCTTTCTTTTCTTTCTTTCCTTAATTTTTTTTGGTTAATTTCTTTCTCGTATTTTGCTTTGACATCAACTTTTCGAACATCTAGATCGTTTTCAGACCGTCACTCATCACTTTACTCCTTGTGACAAGTAACTACTTTGCTCAGTTGGTTAACCAAAACCTTGCTTATATCCACTTACAGATCACACACAAAGGCTTATTGTATTCTATCAAAACCCAAAGACACAGGCTCCACAAAAAGCCGCGACCCCATTTACAAAAAACACAAACACTGTAATACCAGTAAGTCTTCGGACTTAGTTTTGACCTTTTGGTGGGTAGATTGTTTGGATTCTATGACGTACTCTCTTTCTTTCTCAAAAGGATTTATCTTTTTATAGCCAAAATTGTCTCTACAACAACTCCTCTTAATCCTAACGTCGTGAAGAAGGTCTTGTGCCTTGAGACGACCAGGGGATTATTCTAATCCACGGTGTTTTAAGGAGGATTAGTGTGAGCGTTTTAGCTATACCTTGCTCCCTTTACTAACTGTGTAGGATGGTTCTGTGCTGTATGATCTGAATCGCCGAGTTTGTTTACATAAGTAGAGCGGTACTTCTCTCCAAGCAGAGGTTCGGCTCCTCTTTCTTTGACGGGTTTTTGGCATTTTGTACTGCATTCTAATTTGTACCATGATTTTTAGTATATTAGCCGGATATGAAGGCATGAAGAAAATGGTAGAAAAAAGAAAGCCCGACCAAAACGCTTAAAACACATAAAAACAGCCTCAGTCCTTATGTTGTGAATGGTATTTAGTGGCTGGGTATCAGTACAGCGTACCGGTACAAAACCGTTTTTTCTTATTGGACCGGTCCAGAAAAACCGGACCTGAAAAATTAGGTGGACCGGATGTTGGACCGATTAGAAAATTAACAGATTATTTTATCAGGCATTCACATGTTTTGGCGCTTGCAGGTGGAAGAAAATAACAAAAGTGAAGTAGTGTAGAGTAATGCCTAGGTTACACATAGCCGACTTTGGTTCCCGAACACTAGCCGACTCTTAGCCGACCCAAGTCGGCAGTAGTTCGGGAGTAGTCTGACCCGTTTAGGCCACGCCTATTTTTTAGCGCCGAACTTGTCCCGAACACCTCCCGACCAGTAAATGACTTACTCCCGACTGTGTCCCAAATGCTAACTAACCTATCACCAACCATCCCGACCTCTAGCTGCAGACTGCCGAATCACTCCCGACTGATCCCCAACCGATTGCCGACCCTTTTTCGACTTGAAATAGACATAATCAGCGATTTTCAAAAGAGTGCTCATTTTCGTTTTTAATCAAGAATGTCCTTTGTTCTATTTGTAAACATCACCAAGAGATCAAATTTAGATCACATATAGCTCCAGTGCGGCATTTATGGGTCTTTTTGTTTTTGCCTGGATGTCGGTCGTGTGAAGTTCGGGAGTGATTCGTCTACGTTCTGGCAATAGTCTTTTTGCTTGGCAATGAGTATAGCAGAGATTTGTCTAAGGTCTTGGGGTAAATCATTGGTAAGTTGGAAACAAGCTGGGAGTAAATCAGCAATGTTTATGGCGTGGTTAAGATTTAATTTGATTGCTGACTTACTCCCGAACACCAACCGAACACTAGCCGACCGTGCCGAACACCAGCCGACCACCAACCGACACATTCCAGAGTTGCCGTTCAGAGCCGAATGTTTTGAACATTTCAAAACATTCGGATGGAGCAGCCGAACACCAGCCGACTCAGCCGAACGCCAGCCGAACGCCATCCGACTCAGCCGAACGCCAGCCGACTACAGCCGACTAGCTCCCGAATCACTCCTAAACCATAGTCGGGAGAGAGTCGGGAGCCAAATTCGGCTATGTGTAACCTAGGCATTAATAGTAATTTCTACCAAGTTGTACAGCCAATTGTACAGGTGAAGTTAGCGTTGTAGGATTTTAAAACGCCAGTGTAAGTCTAATACTCCACCAAACAGATTTCTTTGTAGTAAAATGGACCATTGGTATGAGTCATACTGAATTAGGTCCAGGTTCAGGTCCGGACCTGGACCTGATCCTTTGGACCTGAACCGGACCTGGACCTGAATTTTCTGTACCGGTACCCAGCCCTAGTATTTAGGGTTTAACTCAGAATAATTTAGTCATGAAGTAGAATCTATTATTATCATGTTAAAGAGACATTCTGCTGCAAAAGTTCTTTTCTGATATATATTAAATTTAGAAAGTACTAAAAAGCAAGCTACTTAACATAATAATGAAGTACCCATTAGCCCCTTGCGCAAAGTGACTTCCTTTGCACTCTGTCAGTTATTTGTATGTGGCACGGCTAGAATGAGTTGCTTACTTGCTGAGTGCAGTGCCGCATAAGTTTACGTGTCTTCAGGTAAATTCAAAATAAAACGTTTGTAGACATTGCATGAGTGGATAGAAAAGGGATTTGTCGATCGGTTGGTCTGTTTAAAATCATCGGTAGGAGAATTCTGATTGACGCAAATCCCGCGGCGACGCCGAAAACAACCAACCACAAGCCACAATAGATCTCGTCATGGTAAGAGGCATTGTGAAGTGTTCTCACAGGTCAGGTGATGGTCAATGACGCACGAACAATATATCACTCCAATGTGTATAGAACTCGTGACGCCACATATGATACAGCTGCGCGTGAGCCCTTTTCTATCGTTGGGTGCAATTCTTTGCCCTTGCCGAGACGTATTTCAAATCATACTTGGAAGGGATGTGTTTAAAACTAGAAAGGCAACATTTTCGGGAAAATGCCGAATGCTTTCCCTGTAGCCTTTGCCAGGCTACTCGCACACAATACTGTACCGTTAGACTCGTCCTATACACATGTAGTATTTCGTGCAGATAAAATGAACTATTTATCTATACATTAACTACATCTATTTGGTCTTTGGACCAGGTTATTATATACTGTACCATTAGGTTTGTCTTATAGTATTGTGTGCAAGTGAAGACAGACAAATAATTTCTCTCTTTACAATATGTGAGTAATTATCTGAGCTTTGACGGAAAAAGAAGGAAAGAAAAACAACTCCAATCAAACAATGTGTTTCACTACGCGGGAAAACTTTCATGAAAACTTCACACAAAGCCGAAGTCGACTCATGCCCGCTATTGTCACCTCCATTGTGTTTGCTTGAAAATAACAGAATAACCTTCCCTTACAGTTGGGTACAATACTTTGCTCTACAAAGACTCATTTCCTTAATTATGAATTTATAACTCACCTTAACAACCTTAATAGAGGAAAATTGAATTTCGTATCAAAACATCATTAAGTGTTTTAATGTCTACAGTATCGTAACACAGACTGGAGACGAGTAATCGACGCACAATACATGTCTGGGTCGTTTAGTCACAACTTCACTCAACGAAGTGTTAAAGGTCTTTGCGTCTCGAGACTCCAATGGCGTCGTTTAGTTCCTGTACAACCTGAGTTGATAAGATACACATTGTTCAATGAATAGGTAGCTTACGAGGGGCATTCAATAAGTAATGTCCCTGACCCATTTCCCATAGCAGGAGATTAATGAAACTTGGCACAGTTATTAGTCTTTCTCTTCATAGGAACCACCCAGATTTATGCATTTCTCCCATCATTTGATGTAGCTCTGGACACCGTTCTTGTAGGACATCCCAGGTTGGTCCTCCAACAGATGCCTCATCAATGGCAGAAGAGGGACGACCAGGTCTGGGAGCTGTTTCCACAGAATTCCGACCTTATTTGAATTCAGGATGCCAGCGTTTTACAAGGTCATATGATGGGGCATCATCACCATAAGTTTTTTTTTCATTTCATCAAAAGTCCCCTTTGGTGTGCGTCCTTTTCAATACAAAAACCGGATCACTGCGCGACACTCAACTTGCTCCATTTCACACCTGGTCCATTTCACACCTGACTCAGTTCAAACACCAGTAAATCAGTAACCACAATTAGTTCAAGCTGTTTTTTACAACATAACCCATAGAAATATGACTCATTACACATGCAAAATTTCGTCTAGATCAGACAACTGGAAGTGGGTCAGGGGCATTACTTATTGAATGCCCCTCGTATAAGTGCGCAGTTGTACGTCGATAGAATCATATAGTACATGATTGTATTGTGTTTGTCACACGATTTTCTGTAGTAGCATTTTCAGGTAGCATATGACGCAAAAGAGACAGACAGAGAAAGACAAAAAATAAAGGTACACCCAAAACAATCTCTCAATTTTTCAAATGTGTTGGATTCTAAAACTTGATTGGGGAGTGGCCCTCCTAAAACACTGGACCTCCACTCAATAACGTTCTATTCGCGAGACGTACCAGGTCAAAGCTGGGTATTTCTTTACACCTGAGTATGTACCTGTATCCTTATCCGTATCTAACGTTGTATAGCCTCCCCTCGGCGCAATACACCAACTTCGCAGACACGCGGCTCGGCAGCAGCAGGTTATATTACACTGAACGTCACATCTAACTTTTGCACATATATCTACAAGTTTTCGTTAAAACTATCCGCTATTCTAAAAAAGAAATATTCTTCTCTACGATAGTTCTGAAAAAATACGACTTTTTGAACACATCGGTTGCGGAAATAGGTTTGAGATGCCTTTTCTAGGGACACAACATCGGGACCTGTCAAGGATTCAAACTCAGTACCTGCAGGTTCTGAGCCAGCTGCCCTAACCACTAGGCCTCGGTGCCACCAGTCGTTTCTTTGCAGACATATATATCAAATGTATGGACACAAGAAATAGCTATTTAAGTCAGCCATTTTTTCATGTGTAAACAAAATAACGTATGCTTGAAACTCGATACATCTGCACCTGTGCGTGTACGTAAGTACATATAAACTCCCTCGGGAGTAAAAAGATATGCAAAGACATAATTTCAAACTCACGGTGAAACTTGAGATTTTCAAGACCAACGGTGACGTCTTACAACGAAGTCATAAGTTCTATTTTAAGATTTCAGCCCGGCATTACCGGAGTGACCGCTAGATATTACACCAGCGTATCATGTTCATGACGTCATAACGGTCGTGTTTTTGAACGCTAATGCCTATAAAAGAAAGCTAACGACTTCTTTTCTACGTAAGAGTGCAAATAGACCATCGCCTCTTCACTCGACTTTCTCATGACCTCATTCACAAAATGATACAATGAATTCCTCTGTAGTTTGATTATTATACGGGTGTCCTTTACAAAGTATTCTCACCAAAAAGGAAATACAAACACTCGTTAGTAAGTTTTAAGTAGATGTTCAGTAACAAAAGTTACTTGGCTTGACTTTCACATGACCTCATTCACAAAATGATACAATGAAGTCCTCAGTAGTTCCATAATTATACAGGTGTCCTTTACAAAGTACTCTCACCAAAAAGGAAATACAAACACTTTAAGTTATAAAGAGTTTTAAGTAGATGTTAAGATACAAAAGACGAAGTGTTTGGTCAAGAAAAACTGTCAAAGTGTTTGATATACGTATATAACTTGTAGCTTCCGCAAGGCTGGCCACATGACACACAAGGCTAATGAAGTGTGTTAGGCCTTTTGAAAATGAACGTTTTGTGTCGGATCACTAAACGGTTGGAATCTTTTCTGTAATACGATTTTTAGCTAGTATAGTTGATTCCGAGTCACCGAGAGGGTTTTGAAATAATTTTTGAATTAGGTTTGAACTATTCTAAGCAAAAGAATATTTCAGTCATTGAAGTTCTAAATTGTTCAAACAATTGAAAATGAAAGTTTGAACATTTTTGAACCTAGTTATATTTGTTGAAAACGTTGGGAAGTTATTAGTACAAATATCTCTTTATTTACAACAATTTAGAAACATCTATGTGTTTTTTTTATTGTTGAAACATGTGATCATATGTTCCAACATGTTTTCCTCCATAAAAAACTTTTATTACCCCAATAAACAAAGCTGCTAAGATGGGCCTATTGTTTGGGTCTTGTATTTTTAGATTTTCTTTAGTAGACACTAGTGGCTCTTTTGTGAAAAGCTGTCAGACAGACACAATTTCCTGTACTTGGCAGGGATGTGTGAATTTCCCTCTTTCCAGCCCACTGACCCAGTTTCATCATTTTGTTTCACTGTTCGAACATATGATCACAAAAGATGAACCTATTTTGGAACAGTTTAGAAACTAACAGAAATAATGGATTTGATGTTAGAAATGTTTCTAACATGTATGAACACTATAGAAAATATTTAGAACATCACACAGATGTTATAAATCGTTCTAAACAGTTACTTATCACATTTAGAATGTTATAGAGATTTTAAAAATTTTGGAACAAAAGGCAAGAAAGACCCTCTTGGTAATGTGGAATCGACTCTATGTGACCAACAGTGCCTCGCATCAGTGTGAGTGCAAGAGAAAAGTGGCTAAAATAGCGCAAAGGTGCTTACGTGAACAAACTCCAACGTACGTACTTCAACACTACTTCAAGATTTCCTCAACTCAGTGAGATAGGCCCTTTAGAAAATAGAAAGAAGTCGGTGTTTTTCTTAAAATGCTAGATGTTATTCGCTACAGTTGGTGTCATCTAAGGTTATGATAGTTTTACATTTAACGTGGGTCGTAGGTAGTTTGGAAACTTGAACCTATGAACTTAAGTAGCGCTGTGACTACCGTAGCCTAAACATTGGCTTAGTGTCCGTCCAAAACACGGATGGGCGTGGCTTTTAGTGGCGCTGGGGAAAAACATACAAGCTATATCGAGTGATCTGTTAATAGTAAAAAAAAAAGGAAAGAAAGAATGAAGGATAAACGTAGGATGGTCTGATCGAGTAAATGTTCGATGATATCATCATGATAATTAGACGGAATATAGACGTATGTTTTACAACATTTAAGCACTGTCTTTAAAAATAAAGAAAGAAAAAGGGAAGAAGGAGGAGTAAAAGAAAGAAAGAAATGAAGAGAAAGAGAAAAAGAAAAAGAAAGACAAGAAGAAAGAAAGAAAGAAAGACATAAAGAAAGAAAGAAAGAAAGAAAGAAAGAAAGAAAGAAAGGGACAAAAGGAAAGGGGGGAAGGAAGGACAACAACAAAAGAAAGAAAGCAGGAAAGAAAAGGGAAAGAAGGATGAAAAATCGAGAAAATGGATATGTGTGTGATGTGAATATGAATGCGCGTGTATATATGCGTGTGTACCTGTGTGTGTCTTCTGTTTCTCTCGAACTATTTTTTTAGTTTCATTTCTACAACTATGGTAAATGCTACATATTCAAAACTGGTGTCACTTATACAAGTACAATCAAGGCTTCTGATCGACAAATTTCCAATGTTGGTACTTTCTAATATTCACCTCCTCCAGGAAAACCTCCTTCTCTTTTTTTTCAAAAAAACAGGCGGAAATTTAAGAGCACGCGCTGATGTCATCCACAAAATCTTCTTGCTGTGGCCTTGATCCTTACCAACCATCACCGCTCGATTGATGATGCGGAAAATGAGCCCGTTAGGACCTTTGTGCGGGCTTAATGGGGCAGCGCCCGGGACAAAAGCTCAGTTCGCGCCGGTTCATTCAATGCGACGGCGGAAATAGTGATGAATGAACTAGACATTACAGTATCAACGTTTCATCACCATTTCGTTTGAGGACGAATTAGAGATCAAATGTGTGTCCGGGTCAAAGTCTTACCCTCTTTCTCCTGTCTTAGACGAAGGTCAAGATGGTATCTTTGTGATCTCAAAGTCTACGACTTTTTGACCTTAAGTGATGCGTCATCAGCCATAGAGTCTGAAGAGCATGACTAAATGATTCCACCCCATACAGATACTCACACACAAAAGAGAGGCAACATTTTCGCGAAAATGCAGAGTATTTCCCCCGTAACCCTTTGTCAATCGACTCACACACAATACTATACCATCAGGGTCGCCATATATATTGTGTGCATGAGCAAAAAAAACTGGCTTTTGGACCAGGTCATGAACACAATTATACTGTACCTTTTAACAAATTTAGGCTCGCTGGCCTATAGTATTGTCTGAGAGTTAAAATAATTTCACATTTATAATATACAGCTAATATGCTTACGCATATATAACCTCTGATTGGCTCCTGACAGAAGAAGAAATATTATATAATATATATACATTCACGCATTATTGGTGTGAAGTTAAACACAGTACCGCAAGTATATGAAAAGTGATCATCATATTTTTTGAGAATATTTTTCATCAAAAGGATTCGAATTGAAAATAGTTCGAACAGACTCGAAAGACTATCTCAGAAAACGATGAAAATCATCAAAAGTCATCAAAGGTATATTACTACAAAATAGTTTAAAAAACGCATGAACATCATAATCTATGTTGCTTGTGAGACACTTTGATTCTAGAATGCTAGTCACGACAAATCTATAATTTACAGATCAAAACGTTCCAAGATATCGATAATACATGTAATTACCGGGGATAAGTGAGGAATAAAGCTACGTCCTGTTATCAAAGATTCAAATTGAAGACGAAAATCCGACAGCATTTAATGAGATTTGATGCCGGGGAAAGGAGATAATAAACATAGAGCGCCGACAGTTATGGCCTAGCATGAAAAGAGCCGTGCGGGTACCTAGAATCCCCTGCCATTAAAATGTGAGTTGTAGACCCTTTCCTAGAAACCTTAGCCAACAATTGCTAGCAGGTGGTAAACTTCCCCCTCCCCCTTCAACCCCATGGCGCACAATAATCAAGAAGCGTGTTCTGTAGATTTTAAATGATTTTTTTCTTTCAAATCATACGTTTTAATGATACAGTCAAACCTGCCCGAGCGACCACCTCTTCTCAGCGACCACCTGGCCATTTCGACCGCTTTTTCTCGGTCCCGATTTATTTTCCCTTTGACGTAAGCATTAAGCAACCTTTTCTCAACGACCACCTGGCCAACGCGACCGCGACCGGCCCAAATTGGGACCAATAACGACCGCATAATTTTCAAAATTGAGGTATTCATCGGTTTTTGATGATAACTAGCGCGATTTTGTGCCGAAATCGGCCAGTTTGCGTCGGATTTTGGGGTTAAATTTACAGTTTACAGTGTGCGTGTCGCTTCTTTGCGTGTGTGCAGTGTGCTTGCTATTTGCCATTAAACACAACGGAAACCATTTATACTTTGCATCGGGCATGTTTTGAGTCGATACTCTTCTCAGCGACCACCTGTCCAAATCGACCATTTTTTCCCGGTCCCCCGGGTGGTCGTCTTGGGCAGGTTTGACTGTATTCTAAATTCATGTAGACATAGGTGATTAAAACGGAATATTTGATACTCAGTGGAACGGCTATAACATCAACTACATTAAAAAACTTCCAAAAAATAGACCAGAAGAGAAATAGAAATATTACAGAATGAAGCAAAGCCCTATAGGCCAATTGTGAAAACAGGCCTAGGGTCTACAAAAATGACTTCAAACATTTAGTAGGTACGGTAGATTTTACAGTCAAACCCCCTCTTCAGATGTTGAATGGCATTGTCCAAAATTGATTTTCGAAATAATTACTTCCCTAATCAATAGTGCCTTGGAAAACACCTCATTAAAAAGGATTACCAGGTCTCAGTCGTTTATAAAAGATATATATCTTAATACACTCTCTGCAGAAGGTACGAAAACATCTAGGTTGTCCTGACTCGACCCCAATGATTAATTCCATAAGGCCACAGCAAGTAAATGTTATGGATGACATCCGTGCGCTCATGAATTTTTGGCCTGATTTCAGAAAAAAATTTCATCTTTGGAGATGGTCAACACGACGAGAAAGTATATTAAAATGGAAAAAGTTTTGTGTGTGTACTAATTTTACTTGTAGAAGTGACACTAGCGAGGTAGCAATGGCAGTAGTTGGATAGTTGTAAAAGTGGCCTCACTATGAAAGTCATGAGTGTTCTTTCTTTTAATTTGTATTGTTTATGTGTTTGTCAGCAGGGCTAGCCCTTTGTAATAGCCATAGGCTAGTTGGGCAGCCCTGGTTGTGTGTTCGGTGCAGCCAAACCAATAAATAAAATAAATGAGTGTAGTTTCTAACTTGGTAAGTGATACCAGTACTAGTGTTACTTTTACTACACTATAGTTCACTTCTTGAATACAGGAATGGATGACTTGTTGGCTGTGATGCCACGTTTTGTCACTTCAATTCTTGCTACAATGTTTGTGGTGTCTATTTTGCAAATCTAGCCATCTTCTATTTTGGACTCATCTTGTTTTTCTTTTCGCCATATCTCAATATTTTTCAAGTCTGCCGAGGATGTCATCCATAACATTACCTTGCTGTGGCCTAATATGTAATGGAGTGTACTACATGTAGTGTACTTGACCTAAACTATGTTGGTGTCAGGAACACGCCAACTTCTATTTCCCACGTAATTCCTAATCGGATTAAGTACGGATTATCCATAGATACAAAACTTCCCCAGACAGTAATCCTTTACTTATTTATGATTATGTCTTGTATAAAAGTTCAAGTGTGGACTCCCGTTTGATTGATATCAAGCCTTTTTACACAGACCATAAGAATGGGTTTGAACTTCACTTTGAAGTGAAGGAAATGAGATAAAAGGACACCAATGTGGCAATCAAAAGACTGTCCACCATAATTAGCAGTTCAGCAAATGATAGCATGGCAATTAGCAAATCTATCAATTAGAGAATCATATTGAAGTTGCATGTCTGTCAAATGATTTGCAGTATCATGTTATTATTTTGCATCTCTACACTATTCTTAATTGCTACATCTTTTATTGTGTACAACCCTACGTATGATATCTACTATTTGATCTTATATTTATAATACTAGTATAGTTTGGAAGAAAAATTGAATGGGATATGATTCTATAAATATTCTTTTGTTTGTTTGCCTCATTGACCTCGTTTTCGTTCTGTCATGTCCGCCGCCTGAAAAACGTGTATAGGGTGGTTTTCCACACGCCTTCTCCAGCTAACTCCAAATAACTGGTAAATTCATAGGTCTTGTTGCGTCTTTTTTATATTCATACGAGGGGCGTGCAATAAGTAATGGTCCTGACCCACTTCCAGTTGTCTGATCTAAATGAAATTTTGTATGTGTAATAATTCATATCTCTATGGGTTATGTTGCAAAAGACAGCTCTGAACTAATTGTGGTTTCTGATTTACTGGTGTTTGAACTTAGTCAGGTGCGAAATGGACCAGGTGTGAAATGGAACCAGTTGAGTGTCGCGCAGTGATCCGGTTTTTGTATTTGAAAGGACGCACACCAAAGAAGACTTTTGATGAAATAAATGAAACTTATGGTGATGATGCCCCATCATATGACCTTGTAAAACGCTGGCATCCTGAATTCAAACGTGGCTGGAAGTCTGTGGAAACAGCTCCCAGACCTGGTCGTCCCTCTTGTGCCATTGATGAGGCATCAGTTGGAGGACCAACCTGGGGTGTCCTACAAAATCGGTGTCCAGAGCTGCATCAAACGATGGGAGAAATGCATAACTCTGGGTGATTCCTATGAAGAGAAAGACTAATAACTGTGCCAAGTTTCATTAATCTCCTGCTATGGGAAATGGGTCAGGACCATTACTAATTGCACGCCCCTCGTAAATGCATGAAAAATGTATCAAGAGTGCCACACAAGGTCGTTGCCCCATGTGCACTACATATAAGAGCCATTTAAAGTCGTCTGAGGTCGTTTGAGGTGTTTCGGTAGATCCCTTCCTATCCCTCATGACCTGGTTTACCAAGTTCCCTTTCTTACATAAAATGTCTTTCCCTTGTAAGGTAGGCGGATGAAACCGCGGTCTCTTTGTAACATTAAACCGCTTTAAGATTGTTATACTCTCCAAGTGGGCCATAGCAGTCAAGACTTTACTACAAGCTAATGCCTTAAGCTCTTGGGTCAAAACCTCGTGACTATACTAGCTCTGTGAGAGTCTGAAGTTTATATAAGACGTGGTATCAGTATACGAATACGGTTTAAGGGCTAGCGCTATTATACTAATGGCTCCGGAGGGTTACTAGGAACACAAGTCGTATGTGATTCAAGTGATTTTGAAAATACCTTTACTATACTAAACTGTATAGTAATGTTATATGTTGGATATAACATAATTTACATCGATTGAATACAACTTTGGGAAATATTGTGAAATATTGAAATCTCAAGGAATATGATTAGCTATAGGCCATGTTGATTTGATCATATGGATGACATCCAGTGGAAACACTAAAACTGATGCGAGCGAGCGAATAAAAAAGTTTTTGGCAAAAAAGTTGCCGTTGAACAAATGACAGAAAAAAACAAAGTATGGGATACAGAATTTTTTTTTTTAATTTCATATCTTCTTCTTTGACTTTGGAACTGACTTCTAGAAATTCTTCGATATTTTCCTTGCACTCCACACCATATGTTTGTACCAATTTGTAGCCGCTTTGTTTATTTACAGTTTTGTTGACTTTTTATTTTTCTTTTGGAAACGTCCGAAAAATAATGTCATCTCTATAATCAAATGAACATAGCCTTAGACCCAGCAGGCAATACCTCTAGAAAAAAAGGAAAGATTTGCAAATATCTTCTAAAATTCATAACTGTAAATGCAGAAATGTTCGCGGTGGATTAATGTTCGCAGTTTTCGTGGTGACCACTTCACCGCGAACTTAAAACCACCGCGAACATTTTTCTATAATGGTATTAGACTGCTATCAATAGTGTTACCGCGAACTAAAATCCACCGCGAAAAGTCCCTTTTCCCGCTACCGCGAAATCAAATCCCCGCGAAGTTAAATGCATTTACAGTATTTTCTGTTGCCGATTGTTTCAAGTAAGTACTGTGATCGTGTTGTCTTTCTTAATTGAGTGTCTTGCATTCAGCGGCGTATCTGTAAAGCCGAACGCTGTGCCCCTCGGTTGACCTCGAGTTAACTCATGACTTACCCCATGTGACCCAGGATTCTGACCGGAATACGATCAACGAAATTCTGTCTAATAATTAGAGCAAACAGACTCTCTAGATCCATGCGCGCATCACTTTGTCTATTCTCATTCCCAAAATTTGCCACTATACAATAAAAGCTACAAAGAATCTGTAAAAAAGTAGATTTGAAAGAAAAAAAATTGGAAAACGGTTGAGCAATTTGTCTTTACCTATCGCAAATTGATTTTGTCGTAAACTGTAAACACTGTCCTTTGTCAAAACCAAACTCACTGCCTCTGTTTTAGACCAAGTTTGACTGTAGAAGCGCCTTGTAAAAATGACTATCAACTCACCTTTACTTCGCTCTTTTCTTCGATCTGTTTCAGACAATTTTCAAGCGTCAACAATGGAGGACGGATACTCCACCAAACAGAAACCTTTGTAGCAAAATGGAACAATGTTTTGAGTGTCACCTATTCACAAGTTTTCGCATATGACTAAGTTAAGGTTCAGGTCCGGACCTGGACCTGATCCTCTAGACCTGGACCGTACCTGTACCGAAGACTACATATTCTGTACCTGTACCCAGCCCTAGTTCCTAAATACTCTACAATATGTCCGACAAACCTTAGTTATATTACCCTGGTCTCTCCTCACTATTACTAATATCACTAGTCCATCACCAAATTCATTTCTGACAGAATAACACCCAACAATCTAGACACTACTTTCAAATGGTCGTTTGGCAAAAAGATAATTAATCATAATCCGATTAATTCTACTCCGTCCTTCTGCATATCAAAATTTAATAAAGACTCAAATGCGAAAGTAATGCGGGTTGTCGTATACTACGAAGATTCTACGTGACGTTAAAAGGATTCCATGCAGTAATGCGAATTAGGGACGAAAGACTGCACTATATAGGGGCTTTTACCAAGAGGCAAAAAAACAAACTAGAAGGCAACATTTTCAGGAAAATGCAGAATGTTTTCACCGTAGCCTTTTGTCAAGCTACTCACACAATTCTATACCATTAGGCTCGCCCAACAGTATCTTTGTGTGAGTATTGTTGCAATATAGAAATGTATTACCGGGAAATCTTTATTGAATGGCCCGAACGCAGAGTGCAATTTTACTATCACTTCATGTATCTTCTCCAAGCAATTTCCCGACCTATTAAACATGGATGATAATTAGAACTGAAAGATTTAGTTTGAATGATGTTAAAGACAAGACCCTAGCTACACACCCACACATTCCAGTGGGAGTAATTATCAAGCTTAGTTTGATGGGATCCGGATATGGCAAGATGTAGGGGTGGTGCATTAATCTTGAAGTGTTACGCCGTCTGTACCGGATTTCACACTTGAGGGGGGATCGTCTGTCTTCATCATTCGCCTACCGATCTTAAGGTGCACTCTTACTGCAATTGCGTCAAGCTTGCGTCACCGCGGAGTTCGAAAGATACTCAACGAATTTAAGAGACAGATTTTCTTACTCTTTGGATATTTTGTCGTCTTCTAAGTCATGCTTTTACGTATTATGCAATATCTATATCATTTTTAAAAAATCGGAGAAAATCATGAACAAAACATTGACGCAGTGAACGAACCCCGTAATGACGCAAGCTTCACGCAAGTGCAGCGAGAGTGCACCTTTAGAATCGGTGAGAGAAGGCTTCGCGTCGCGTAGCGGAACGCAGAGTGTTAGGCCCTGAACCAAGAGGTCCCGAGTTCAAATCTGTTGATTACGTCACGGATCTTGTACTCTTTTACCGTGTGCGGTCGTGTGGGGTAACAACAGTGTGTTAGGCCCACAACCTAGAGGTCCCGAGTTCATATCTGTTGATTGTATCATGGGTCTTGTCCCCTTGGGAAAGACACTTAACGAAACTTTCCTCACTTCACTTCACTGAAAATGAGTACCTAGCTTCGGTTGGGCCGTCCCTCGGATAGGACGTTAAATGGAGGTCCCGTGTTTGAAAAGAGCCACACCTCAAGCACATTAAAGAATCCACACACTTATCGAAAGAAGTGGTGATCCTTCCCGACGTAAGTGGATCAAACCTTGCAGTCTAGTCTCCCAAAACCGACCCTCTAACCGACACAGAGCTCTCTTGGAAATTAATTGATAAACAACTACTGATGAGATTTTTAAAAAATGATGGCTTCTTCTGTCTTGAGCACTAATAACACGATACTGCGGAAGCTCACGCCCTTGGAAGCGACAGCCTGATTGGTCACAAGACGAAAATTACGTCATCAAGTCTCTTGCACTTTGAAGATCTCGTTCGTTTTCACACGTAGTAAGTCCCGCGAGAGTTTGCTATGACGTATTTAGTCGAAGCTGTCGGCTTCCGCACCATACATCATAAGGTATACGTGCGGAGACAGTCTTGACGGGAATCTGAATTATTGAAAACTCGCCGCACGACAAAGTTATACTTCCTAAGGCCATGTTGAGCTAATTTTGTGGATGACATTCTCAAATCTGATTCTAGTACGCGAAATAAAAAGGTTTGGCCAAAAAAGGTGCTTTTCGAATGAAATCTTAGTTGTTGAACAAATGATTTTACACATAGAGTAGGCTAAACTAACAATAGAGTCTTCTTTTTTTTGTTCTTTCACATCTTCTTATTTGACCTTGGAATTGAGTTTGGCATTCTTTGACATTAATATCCATTTTTCAATATTTTTTTGCAATCTGAGGCATAATGCAAGTTCACCTTTATCCGCAGGCTAACCTATATCCGTTGTGTTAAAAACCGTGGTTTCAAATTTCAATATTTTCAAAATATTTCAGTGGACCCGACATTCTCAAAATATTGCAGTCTGAAACCACCGCCTTGACATCCCTAAATACCCTGTTATTAAAAAACAACGGATATAGGTTACCCCTCGAATAAAGGTGAACTAATGACATATCTGCTCATTTTGTAGCTACTATGTATGATGAACAGTATGGTAGGGACCTTTTTTTTGTTGTTGAAAACGGCCGAAAATTGATGCGCTTGTTCCTCAGGAACTGAATCGTTGGGACCGTTAAACATTCAAAAATTTGAAATGTCACTGTCTCCCTACGTCCTTGATCTTTCAGTGAATGTTCAATAATGTGGAAGGTATTGCAATCCTATCTCAATAAACTTTTAATGACTTTTAAAGTCTTCAAGTTGGACTGATAACAATTTGTCACTTATCTATTTTCAATGAAATATTTCATACATATACATTAATAACGTTAAGGTGTCGAAATAGACTTACGACACCTTGTACAATATGTAATAAAACTGACACAAAATGATCATATATTCATTACAACAAAAGATTAAAATCAACGCAAAACGTTTCAGATACAAGAAAGGTGCAATATGCTATTATAACACAAATTACCTACCAAATCTCGGATAGATATATCACGAGTTCCGGCATTTTTAACATGCTTTTCCACCCACCATTTTCCGGTCAATAAAATATGCTCCCTTAATCGCGTCTTACATCGCACACTAGAAAGTAGAAGTGTATCATACACTTAATCTCTCACAATAAGTCCCACTGGAGCTTGATGTATGCGTTTTGACAAATGCAAGCCACGACTACATTGCTTAAACGTTGACTGAAGAAAAAAGGTTTAAAGTTACGCACATCATAGATATTGAACTGCTGTCAAAAAGGTTAAAAGTCGGCGACCGCAAAATCTATTTCGAAATATGCAATACAGAGGAAGCCGCTAAATTGGACACCCCAGCGTATTTCGTGCAATAATCCGAATGGTGCAACAAAGCGAAGTTATTGAGCTGAACCGTACCACCACAGGATTTAGGGATTTCGTGCAATTAACAGAAGTGTGCGATTATCCGGTGTGTAATTAACTGGCTTCTACTGTAATAGCATACAAGCTGGCATACGTGTAAGTCTCTTGGCTATTGGATCATTTTATATGTTTCCAGTAAGTTGCATTCTCCTTAGTTGCGGGACCAAACTCATTTCAAGTCAAGAGGACTTTCGAGACGACTTTCGTACGTAGGAGAATGGTAATTTATAGCATAGCGACAAGAAAAAGCTTTTCAGATGTACAATCAACTGTAATGCTTCTACCGTGTGCCATAATACCACCACATGAGAAAAATACGCGAACTTAACGTCATTTAAAGGGATGGGCCAATAAGCCAACAGTAATACTCATATTTATACACTTCAGGTATTCAGGTGTTGAAGACAATATTGAGAAGGCCTCTATAGAAATCTTTATTTCATGTGGCGATATTATGACACCTGGTGGAAATATGATGCTATTACTATTATGCGTATATATGCAGAAAAGTAGACTTTAATGTTATGTTTTGTCCTGTTTTATTTCTTTTACTAGCAATTTGAAAAGAGACTCGTTTGTTTCATACATTGCAGCTGCAGTAGTTTGAAATACAAAGCTAGAAGGTTTCGACCCTTAACAAATGTTCAATGTAGTAACAAGGGAATTTAGAATAAGTTGATGCTTACTTAACAATATGCGTCTAAAATCTGTCGTTAAGAAAAATGGAATTGTGATGAGAAAGTTATGGAAAAGATATCAACCAGATATCTTTGTAATAAATGTCGTTTGTCCGTCTAGTCGACGAGGACTAGAAATAAATAGATAGATGGCCTTCGGTTAGTTGGCTAGGGCTAGCATAATATAATAATTAATAGCTCAATAGATTAATTCAAATTAAATCAACTATGTCCCTGGTCCTGTAGAAATTGCAACTGATTGAGCAACGGTGTGGAATAGGATATGAGTCTAAGCCCATTGAAAACTACTTAGGCCAAAGCAATTCAATTCTATGGATGACATGATTAATTTTTGCATTATTTTGCAAAAGAATTCCCTCTCAGGAGATTGTCAACATGACAAGTCAAAGTTAATTGCATAACATTTGTAAAAGGGTACAATGTTAGGCAAACTATGTATATTGTATAAGTACAATGTAAGGCAGACTAAGTATATTATATTCTACAAGGCAACTAGCTAACGTTATATAGTAATATGTCGTATGGTAGCCTTGATTGTACTTGTACAAGTGGCACTAGTGAGGGACATGTAGCCATGACCGTGGCTGTAGAAGTGAAACTAGTTCGATAGTAAAACGGGCAACAGTGGTAGCCATAACTGTAGCTAGTAAGTCTGTCACACTAGTGTCACTTTGTGTATGTCTTGAATACAGAAAGAAAATACTTATTGACTGTGGTACCATGTTTTGTTACAACGTTTATGGTGTCTATCTTTTCTTTTACCCATCTTTTACCCTCCTTCGTTTTTCGTCCTCTTGCATTGAATTTGGATTCTGTAGAGGATGTCATCCATAGAATTTACTTGCTGTGGCCTTAAGTTTAATAGAAAGAGTGTCGGGCCGGATTAGTCACCAGACATTACGTCGTTATGTGTGTTCCTGTTCTCTCTATGTTCTATGTCGTCCCTTTTTGCCTTCGTGTGCACTAGGAGGTCTCTAAAGGAATAGTTCAGACTGTCCTTTTTGGCAAAGAGCCAACTCAACAATCCGGCAAATCCAAAGGGAGCCGTGCACCGGCATTTAGAGCAGGTCAGGAGAGCAAGATGCCCTGGGCTTATCCGCGCCATTCAGCCTACACGCGCAGTCCGTTTGCGAAGCTGTCAATCAATCAACATGCTAAGTAGTGGTTGGTTCTGTATTTGATTAGATTTATGGCAGTTCTCAGTAACATTGGTATCATTTAGACAGTGGAAAAAGAGATAGAATCTTTTTAGAACACCGGGGTTGTCCGCCCCATTTAGCCTACAAGAGAGGTCCGTTTGCAGAGCTGTCAATCAATCAACATGCTAAGTAGTGATTGGCTCTCTGTTTGATTATATTTATGGCAGTTCTCAGAAACATTGGTATCACTTGGACGGTGGAAAGGGGGATAGAATCTTTTTAGAACACTGGGCTTGTCCGTGCCATTTCGACTACAAGAGAAATGCATTTGGGAAGCTGTCAATCAATCAACATGCTAAGTAGTGATTGTCTCTCTGTTAATTGGATTTCTCATGGTTAGTTTTTAGCAACATTTGGTATCGCTTAGACTGTGGAAAAAGAGATAGAATCTTTTTAGAACACTGGACTTGTCCGCCCCATTTAGCTTACAAGAGAAGTCCGTTTGCGAATCTGTCAATCAATCAACATGCTAAGTAGCGATTGGCTCTCTGTTTAATTAGATTTCTGTTCTATAGTTCTCAGCAACATTGGTATCGTTTAAACGGTGGAAAGAGAGAAAGAGTCTTTTTTTAGAACACTGGGGGCCTTGAAAGCGATATCCTAGGATAGGGAACCGGGCTCTGAGGCCGATGAGATTTGACACGGTGTTTGTTTTATCGCCAGGAGAAGGTATTGTCCTGCAACACGTGAAGCCCACGACTTCAGCATTACTGGCCTGAACCGGCCATGCGTGCGGCAGCTACCAGTATGAAACCTACCGGGGGTTGGCGGGAAAGGGGTTGTTCTAAGGCTGAGAAACGTTTCTACATTCAAGAGGGCATGCGTAATTATGATTCCGTCAAAGTCAAGTCTGCGGGGGCGGGTTGACATTGATAGTTGTAGTACACGAGGGGGAAAAGTTTTTTCCCTACTTCCGTTGACGTGGCCAGGCGCCCACCTGCGCATGTTCGCCCGCCCGTATAAATGTCGGCTGCGCCCCCGTGGAGCAGGGTAAAACCGGTCACACAGCGGGGCGCGCAGAGTACACGTGCGGGCGGTAACCCAACCCGAGCCGCCTCCAATCTCTGAGTCCTCCCACCTAGTTTAGTTCCTCAGTGTTACAGTAGTCGCGAAGCCATTCAATCACCGCAGCCGTAGACTGACAGAAGCGCGACCGTATATTCTCGTTTAATACACCTCTCTTGATCCCAGCACGCGGTCAGTGGGTCTATAACAAGGCCAAGGCAAACAGCTGTCTCAGCAACCATCTAGTCATAACCGTGCAGTAGAAAAAGGCAGGCTTAATATATATAGAGAGGGAGATAAAGAGATATGATGCAGTTTGTAAGCTGGATGCTCGTGGTGAGTCTTCTAATGTCGAGGGATGTCCGCGCCTACCTTGTAGACCGGGTCTCTCCAAGACTTCCCCATCGAAGAACGGAGATCAGTAAGTAAACGTTCATTTCATTCATGTTGGTCGTACGATTGTCGCACGATATAGAGGTACTTTTGGGATAAGGTTTTGCAGGTGTCGTGAGGCTGTCTTGGTACGGAAAAGGACTGTTTTAAACCCTAGGTTGGCGGTTGATTCTGTCACAGCCTGCTTGAAAATTTTACGACGATTCACCTTTGTCGTACGATTGTCGTACAATATAGAGGCATACTTGAGATATAGTTGTATATGTGTCGTGAGACTTTCTTGGTACAGGAAAAGGACTGTCTTAAACCCTAGCTTGGCGGTTGATTCTGTCACAGCCTGCTTGAAAATCATACGACGATTCATATTTGTCGTACGATTGTCCCACGATATAGAGGCATACTTGGGATATAGTTGTGCATGTGTCGTGAGACTGTCTTGCTATGGAAAAGGCTTGTCTTAAATGTTGGCGGTTGGTTCTGTCACGGACTGTTTGAAATTTATGCGGCATCAAAATCGTACTCATACGACGTTTTGTTAGGTGTCTACAAATGCTTATATATTTGTGTTACTCTTGTTACTGACGTAAACGCTTGGTTGTTGTTTATGGTTTGTTCAAACAAAGGATTTAAGAGCATTTGTTGCTTGATCGTGCCCTTTGTAACGGCATTAAGAAAGAAAATCTCTGTCACAAGTTAAAAGTGAGCCCACATCCCCCTTAAATACGATAGTTTCCCCTCCGCTTAGTATATACTGTACTTTGCGGTTCCACTTCGCTGACCAAGAAAACCTGGCGCTTAAGTCATTGACATATATGAAAGAATTATAAAAGTGCGACAGAAGCGAAAAGATACGTGTTTCAATAGGCGTGTTTTAAATGTGCATTCCACTCTAGAGGGGAGTGTTATTTTCCAATAGACAATGTGCCAATGAATACATTATCACCCGACCTTTTTGGATTCCGTTTAAAAGCTTGTGGTGAACTATATGTCGTGTATATGTTTTGTAAAATATATGTGTAGACACTTCCTTTATCATGCATATTATCGGAAGCGCTAAGCACACCAAGAAAGACAATTTTTCATGTGAAATCAAAGAACACATAGCAACACTTCTGAAATTAGTTTTGTAACCTAACTTAAGTCAGGTGTTGCCATGCACATTGTATTCAGCTATAGGCTGAGATTGAATGATCTAATTACAGAGTACTTGGGGAGTTTAGTACAAGGCTGGATCTTTTTGATGCGCGTGGGGTTAATAGGTACTTTATCGTATAATGTGAAGTAGAATGTCTTTATATAATATTGATTCCTGAATTTAATATCTATCGGGAAATGACACTCTCTTCTGGAGTGAAATGTCTATTTAAACAGATACAAGTCTGACGAAACTCCCGTATAGGCAAGGATGGAGTGTTGTAATCTCCAAGCAGGTCCTACAATGGCATAAGATGGTACTAAACTGGCCAAGGACTGTAGCCAGTCAAAAGGTGTCCATTTGCATGACATGTAGCTAAACACACTCCTAGGCCGGCTTCACTCCTGACAGATTTTGATACCTTCTTATGCTACCGTAGGATCTGCTTGGAGATAAGGGATATTATTCAATATAATGTATAAGTATCTTGCTTGAACCTAGAACCTAAGGGTACGTTTGACTTTTTTCAGAACAGTACCGGTAGACTCCTTTTTTCCTGATTGAATATTGGCTTTTAAGTGTCAAAA
Source organism: Branchiostoma floridae (assembly GCF_000003815.2). Lineage (NCBI taxonomy): Eukaryota > Metazoa > Chordata > Leptocardii > Amphioxiformes > Branchiostomatidae > Branchiostoma > Branchiostoma floridae. Next base: position 29,743,080 of record NC_049982.1, read on the forward strand.
ACTGGGCGTTGTAACCCCCAGGGACAAGGTCTTAACCTTAAGGGCAACGTTTTCTTGTCACACGTGGTCTCAGGTCAACGCTTAATCCAGTCTTCGTTCTGTGTCCTGTCAAACTTCATTATGACTCAAAATATCCAGATTTTAGATCAGTCCTTCATAGACTATTCAACAAGTGACTTGTATCCAACTATTAACTACCTCTGTAAGCTTCGCTCTGGAACTTTGAAAATGAAGAGAAAGGGTTTTGAACTTGTCCCCAAACACCAAAAAAATGTCCGTCGTTGGTTTTATTTTAGTCCGCACGGCCCGGTGACCATTTGGATTTTAGACTCCCTGTGGACTGGATCTAAGAAAGCCGCACGTGTTCTCGTTTGCTTGGGTCTATTCTTAGCATTTACAAATCTATTTCGCACATGTTTAGGGCATTGACCTTTTCCACACGTTAAAATCAAGCAGAAGGGAGAAGAAAATACGTTGCAACGTTCAAAGCCACAAACGCGTCCCCTTTCCAAAAAGATTTAATAAAGAGGACGTAGATTGTGCTGACTTGTCTAGAAAGAGCCGTAATTCGGTACGGATGCAGTCGTAAATGAGACATCTACGATGTCGTAAAGTGCTCCGTCCCGGCATGCTGGCGACTATAATAATGCAACTCAGGGCCTCGCAAAAAAACTACGGGCAAACGCCTGTATCCTCTCGTTCCCGGAGGACTTGGCACGCGCAACCCTGGGATCGAGAATTGAATTCGTGGCCGACTTCCGGTTGTCTACTTCGCGATAGTCCGGGCTCTGGTAATTCGTCAACGCTTAAGTTTTACCTATATCCGCAGGGTGACCTTTATCCGTTGTAGTCACAAATAGGGTATCTAGGGATCTGAAGGCTTATGAACGGTGCTTTCAAACCGGAATGTCACAATTGAAAATACTCCAATTTGAAACCACCGTCACCGTGAAACTAAGACTCGACCTGTATATATAAAACGAATATAGATTACCCCACGGATAAAAGTTAACTAGCGTTCCCTGTACAGGACAGTGAAGAAAGCATCTGTATATTTATAATTCATTAGTATCAAGTATATATATGTTCATTATTTCCTACGGTTCTAAATTAGACAAAATAGATGACAATAATCTGATCAAGTTGACATTCTCTGATGGTTTTATAATTTGTATCACTTATATAATTAGCGAGGTATTTTTGGCACGTCAGTCACATTCTAAGAAGGATAGAGTGAGCCGGTCGAAGCACATGTACCAAGTTAGGCTTAGGTCCCGGTGCCCGTCAGGGAGGTAGACCCGGCCGGGCTCCGAAGCCACAAATTTGTCCCGGTGGACTGCCGGGGGTTGGGGTGTACCGCTCGGTGTTTCCCAACGGGTAGGTCACGGCGTCTTTTTGTTACCGGGTCCGACTTAAATTAAACCCGGTGCCCGGCCGGGTCTAAAATACACATAGTGTCCCAGGGGGCCACTTAGAGAGCACGCCCGATATGAGGCCTTGTGCACCTAGCCTCCTTCGCAGACTTTCCGCGCGGCGGTGTTTATTTTCTGGGCAAGCGCTGATTCGGGATTTTCAACATGGACTAAGCCTCTCTGTGCAGGAGAAAGGGAGATAGTTAGGAGAAGGCATTTTACCGCCGAAATACATTTAACTGGTTGGTGTACCTTTTATTAGTGACAATGACAATGACAATGACAATGAAGTTTATTGCATATTCATGCCCTCCTAGGGCTAAATGCAGTAAGTCGCATACAAAGAGTATGATAAGTAAGCTATTCTATGTTCTACTTACGACTATATTTCTACATGCTTCCTCCCTCTTCTTAAAACATGTGAAGACGAACTTACAGAGTTCTTCTATCAAATCATAGTTAACTGATGTCATTATATATTTGAAAAAGTCTTCTTTTGTTAGTTGTGCATATTTCTGTTTTGCAAGCATAGTACTATTAACAAAGGTATTGCGTATATCTTTATACAGTGAGCATTCTAGAAGAAAGTGCGCTTCATCTTCTATATACCTATAGTTCTTATCACAAAACATACATAATCTATCATTTGGAGGAGTTCGGGTGTATCTACCGGCTTCAATTTGTCACTTTCACGACATTCGGAAGATAGGTCAAGTCAGGTCACCTCAGCACCACGTGCGCGCCATCACGACGGTTCCCTGGGCTATTATTTGTTGACTTAGATTCGGGTGTGATAGACGTTGCAACAAGATGACAGACAGACAGATTGAACTTGTGGTTGGATCGGTATAGTGTCTCCTCCCTAGTGCATTACACTACGCAGGGTATAGGGATCAATCAGTTAACTTTTTATTTAACACATGGTCAAACTCTGTAAAGCAGTTCAGACAAGAACAAGAAATAGTCATGCCTTCAATTACCAAAGTTTTCAATCTATGAATGATGTGTTCAAATATTCATTCTACCCAAGCTAGAACTAAAGTCAAACCTGCCCAAGCGACAACCTGGTCATTACGACCGCTTTCTCTCAGTCCCGAAAACTTCCCCCATTGACGTAAACATTAAGCGACCTCTTCACAACGACCACATGGCCAACGCGACCGCGACCTCCAAAAATTGGAACCAAATCCCTGTCCATAACGACCGCGTTATTTTCAAATGTTGAGGTGTTATCGATTTTCAATGATAACTAGGACGATTTTGTGCCGACTTCGGCCAGTTTGCGTCGGATTTTGACTACCATTACGATGTTATGTTCAAAATAAAGATGGCGGCGGATACGCATGCGTGTGCTTGCTATTTGTCATTTACACAGCGGAAACCATGTAAACTACGCATCGGTAAATTTGTGAGTCGATACTCTTCTAACCGACCACCTGACCAAATCGACCACTTTTGCCCGGTCCCCCGGGCGGTCGTCTTGGGCAGGTTTGACTGTAAGTGGAATTCTTTGCCATGAACATTTTAAGTCAGATATGTACAAGTTGGGTGTGACTTGTAACAGTGTAACTTAACCAGCTGCTACCATGCCGCGTGCCTGCAAAGATGTTGTGTTATACCGGCTATATAGATACAGATACAGACACTTTCAGGAGACGTAGTGCCTCCAGGTGCATGCCCAACTGAGATGCCCTACCCAGGTTTGAACTGGGTTACTTACTAACTGGATCCAGGAGATGCTACCAGTTGAGCTACAGGGACATCCCAAAGGCTTGTAATCATCACACGTTTATGTCATTTACTGTAGGTCCGATCCAGCAGTGTCTACAGTCGGAAGCCGAGGCAGAAAACGTGTGTGAGGTGTTCCTGTGTCTGGAACTGGACGACACCTGTCTGATCAAGGGCCTGTACGACCTGTGTGTCAGCTTCTTCCGAAACACCAACAACTTCAGTGAATCGGTAAGAACCCCCCCCCCCCCCCCCCCCTAGCACAAAACAAAATCGCTGGGTTGTACTAGGGTCAAATTTTCAACTACCACTGTCGCCTGCTCCAGGATCAATACAGATGAACAGTCACTTCAGAACGTAAACTCGCGAGAGTTATTAAACACGTGATCTTGCGGATACGTGACGTCAGCAATTAGTCAAACATTCTGTGATTGGTCATCATTATTGATCCTGAAGAAGGCGACAGTGGTCTTTGCAAATTTGATCCGTGCATACCTTTGTATTGGAAGAACTTTTAGCATTGTACTATGAATACTCACTGAGCTACACGTGGAATTGACGTGGAAAAAACAGCCAAAACTTGATGCGCGAGTGTGTGTCATCATATAATCAAATTAACATGGCCTTATTCTTCAAATAACAAATGCATCAATAACTGTGTGCACGAAGCCCTAAACGATAGACCCTAGGTTTCACAAATCAATTGCTTTAACGTACTGGTACATGCAATGATTGAATCATCTATAATTGCTCTGTTCCATCTTACCTACATCAATGTTCAAATCATAACGGTTTAACGGATAATAGCACACACGAGACCTAATATACATCATGTATCAAGATGATAACATTTGGCTTCAATACAAATGATTTTGCTCTGTGTACATTTCTAATTGAGGGAGCATTTTGCATATTTACCTATGCTTGACCCACATCACTCACTCACTCATGGTTGGGAAGGGAAACAAAAGACTGTACATGTTAAGAACACTGTCTAAGTATGGCTTAACTACTGGTGACTTTGTACTTGTCTATATTGGTTTTGTGCGCCCGGTATTGGAATACGCATGCCGAGTGTGGCATCCAGGATTGACTGTTGCTGAGTGTAAGTCAATTGAAAGAGTACAGAAGAGAGCGTGTAGGATAATTCTCGGACAGAACTACACTTGCTACAGCTCGGCACTTACTGAACTCTCCCTCACATCACTGACTCAGAGACGTAACGACCTATGTAGTTCGTATGCTCGTTCACTGTATAGATCCGCGGCCTACAGGGCCTGGTTCCCTCCCTGTCGTAAGGAGATTTCTGGTAGAAATACACGGTCAGGCAACAAACTTCAGATCCCCAGAGCCAACACCTCTCGTTTAAGGAAAAGCCCTATATACTATATGGTCTCACTGCTCAATGATGACATCATATAAACGATTTGTTCCTACTTTCTCAGTTTGTAAATAAGTCTGCGTTATTATGAGATCATATAGTTTGAACAGTTTTTAATCCATTTGTAACTGTTGACAAGCCGACCAATTCAGCCCTTGGACTGCCATCAGAAGCTTGTGTTTTTATTGTTTTGAACGAATAAACCTGTCATCATCATCATCTCACGGCCCGTAACCTCAGTGGTCGTAGGGGCTCCACCACATCCATTAGCAGTGATCTTAAGTGCCCATCTCGCTCTGTCCTCTGATCAGTTGTTCAGTGCTTAGGCCAGTCCAGACCTTTATGTTGTCTAGCCACGTCTTCCTTGGCCTACCTCGTTTCCTCCCTCCTGCTACTGTGCCTTGTAGTATGGTTTTAGCGAGGAAGTTGTGTCGGCATATGTGTCCGAACCAGTTCACCTTCCTGCGCTTGACCGTCGACAGAAGTGGTTCTTGCTTGCCACATGCTGCCTCTGCTTGATGACCACATGACCCACATCGGCAGAACAAAACATCGTAAAATCGCAACATCAACAGAACTGCGACTTTGTAAGAAAGTTGTAAGTTGTAAGAAAGTGAAATTCTCTCTACATTAGATGTACACGTAACGTACCTGTTACAATTAACGTCGACGTCGCCGGAAAAAAAAACGATATATGAACTAGAGAGGCAAAATCTTCGAGAAAAATGTTTTCAATCATGTACTTTAATTTCCCCAATATAAGAGCAGAACTTTGCTTAAACTGCAAACTGTACACCCCCTGTTGCCGAGTTTGTAAATGTGATCTTAACTGAATGGTGCCAAAATCTATCAGTTATACTTCATTTGTTAAAATTAGGAACAGTTTTGCAAATTAGAGAATAACAGTAAAATAACAGTAGGGGTCTTTAACCAATCATAATTTGGGTGTATATTTCCCCCTGCTGCCCCATTGGTTGGAATTATTCCCACTATTTGAGCGTGCAAAATGTCTACCTATGGTCCTAGAGCCAAGCAGGTGACTCGTGTATGCCCTGGAAACAGTCTGACATACAGGCTATCATCTAGGCGAAGGTAATTGCCATTCATGGACGTCACCCAGATACTTTGATCGATATTAGGAAAAGAAGATTATAGGCGTGGGTGGTGCAGGACTGTCAAATCACCCTCCTGGGAACTCTGCACGGTTTCTGTCACAAAATGGATTGAGCACATCAGACGTGCAACAAGTAGCTCCTGTTGCTAAGGGACTTCCGCCCATATTCGATTGAGAAAGGATGTAAAGATGCAAGGTGCCATATGATTATCTTAAACACCTGGGATACAAAGGGTGTTTTTATACCCCATGTGTGTGGCTGCATCTTTTGAAGATGAAGTATATATGACGGCCCGCCTCAGTGACCAGAACTGACATGCGGTGAAGATGATGATGATGATGATATATATGCTAACAATAAATGGTAGCGAGACGATGTGTTGAGCTGTATAACTCCACTGCATTCCGTGATATCACACTCAAACTTGTCTCATATGTAACTCAGAAAGGGAGGATGGCGATAGCATTCAATTTGTCAGTGGAAGCCAAAAATATTACAACGATAACAACATTATTGAGTGGAGGGAATAATACCAAAATTGTAGATCTCTCTTTGATTGTAACGTTACTTCATTCTTCCGAATTGTACAGAATTACCATTACAAGTATGTATTTTTATTGATGACAACTGTCTAGTTATGCCTCTATTGCAACACATCAGAAGGTCTCTGACTTTCATAAGAATCAAATGAAAGACACATGCGTCTGTTACGACGGACCGTATTTTGTCTGAGACGATTCTGCCAACGTTGACTTTGCGAAGGTGATAAACTTTGCCAGATGTTTGGAAAGTGCCGAGATTGTCACCTACTAATTATAGCTTAGCCTCTCTGCTAGCTATTGGACCACAGTGCTCGCTTTAGTACCTTCGCCAAGAAAACTGCTGCGTTTTATACGCTGCAGGGTGTGTGTTTGTGGCTTTTGTAATGTTTGTGGTCAAATTTAGGCCACGTTGATTTGATTATAAAGATGACATCCGCGCGCGTATCAATTTTCGGAAGTTTGAAAAAAAAGAAAAAATTGTTTTCCACCATACTGTTTTACACCACACTTCTTAATTAAGCAGCTGTAAAATAAACAAATATATACCGTAGATTGCAAAACATATCGGAAAACGAATTCTATTTCATGATAAGCCAACGCGAATTCTAATGTCACAGAAGAATATGTGAAAGAGGAAAAATGAAGGATCTATTTTTTGACATACCAAAAAATTATTTAACCTTCATGATCACTTAGATTTCCTAATGAAGGTAATTTTTGGCCAAACGTTTTTATTCGCACGCTTGCATCAGTTTTCGGGTTCCCAGTGGATGTCATCCATATAATCAAATCAACATGGCCTAAATACGGACATACACTACCACAAAAAACCAAGACGCAAAGCAAAACCTCGGTTTACGGAGGCAATGGGAATAAAGAATTGTGCCAACGAACTCTCCACAAAAGTGGTTGCCAACACCAACACAAGCGTATGTTCATAGAGCAAAAATAGAGACACTCAATGTGGTCTGCATCAAGGATAGACATGGGAAGTACTTGTTCGAGGTATAGGTCATACGTACGAAGTAGGGGTATCTTGGGTTCACTTTGGTTGGGGAGGTAAAAGGCGGTGGAAGAAGAGGGTTATACAGTTACGGACACACTTGTTCCAGATTTTCTTCCAAATCTACAATTTGGAAAAAAAATGAACATCTCAGTATAAGACCTTATATATACGTCGATGAAGTTACGAAGTAACATCTTTGTTACAATGTTGGCCAATCCAAACGCATAATATGTATTTTTTGCCAAAGGAATTTCATCAGCCTCATCAAACACGTGATACATCTCTTTTTACCAAATGACAATCATCATCAGTCATTATCAGCCAATCCAAACACATGTAACATATTTGTTGCTAAATGACCGTTGTTAGCCAATCCAAACACGCGACATATTTTTTTTTGCTAAATGACATCTATCAACCAATCCAAACACTCGACACATATTTTTTTGGCCAAATGACCGTTATCAGCCAATCCAAACACCTAATACATATTTCTTGGCGAATGACTTTTCTGGATTCAGACCTTATATATATCAAATCCAGTTCCAGGCAAAGAATTTACGTTTGAGCAAATTGAAGGTCAAAGACGACAGTTAAGCAAACATAGGGGGTGTGGCACGTGAAAACCGTGTCACAGAGGGTAACCACGCTTGGTTTCAAATCCTAAGTAGTAGCAGACCGCAGGAGATTTGTCACGGTGGTCCTTGTGTGTTCCGTAGAGTGAAGTTTACCTCCAAGAACAACCTTGACTTTCTCGCTGAACGACAAGGGATGTGGTTATATGTGACACAGCTTGGTCGGTGACGTTTAACCTATGAAAACTAAGCCCTATTTAAGATATAACGTTAGTACAAGAGCCAGGTTTAAAATGTGTTTCGTTGCACCCATTTTGCGGAACCGTTTACAAATTCAAGTAATTATTTGTGATACCTATGGGCCCTTGTCTGAGTTAAACCTATCGTCAATAATAACAGTTTGTGTAAAAAAAATCAAACTTTTAAGACCCAAAAACGTTTATGAAAAGATTGATTTCGGGAGAAATTGAGCATTTTAGTAATTCCCATGAAAAATGTGAAATAATGTTGTTGTTTTTTACCCCTCCACCGTGGAAAACTAAATTTTGCAACTGAATAAGTTTAAAGGTAGAATAAGCTTTGCTAGCAAAAGGTGATGCCACAATTTGAGCAGAAAAATCATGCTGGGTGAAAGAGCAAATATCACTCTACCACAAAACCTTTTGTGTTACATGGTTGCAACGAAATTACATTTCTAAGCCTCTTTCAGGACGTGGCCCCGAACAGCCATCAATTCGTCCTTCGATCATTTTTTTACCAAATATGACAGGGATTTTAGCAAGATAAGTCAGGAAGACAAAGGACTTCAGAATGACTAAATCTGCTCTGTCATGCTTGTTAAAAATTTTAAGCGTTACTTCACCGAGGATGAACTGTACTGAACTGAAACTTTGATTGATGATCACACAAGTCAATCATACCATTATGGGTAATGGTTCATGTCGCTTCTTGCCATCTATCGCTACATGAAGTGTCCATTAGACATTAGTGAAGTCTCTGGATATGATTCCTGACGCCAGAGAACCCGACATGGCGACATAAAACCATTCGACTCGTACCATTTCCTCTCATTATAGACGTTTTAAGCCAGTTACTGTATGTTTGATTGTCGGAAGATATCTTTTACGAGTGTCATGCACGAAAAGAAAGTGACTTTGTAGTGACTTTGTAAGCTTGTATACTGACCCTTAGTGTTTTACACCAGTTAAAGTACATTGTTATCATCGCATAATATTGAAAATGAAATAGGTAGTCTACCTGTGTTGCTTCTTACAAGTGTGTGGCTATAACGATAGGTGTTCAAGCAGAGGTTCTGGGGGGGGGGGGTAGTTTGTATAGCTGTCGAATACGAAATAAGCAAACGACCTATCCCACTTCATATTTTCCTGACGTCGAATCTTTCTTTTCTATCTTTACTATCAATGGTGAATCGAGGTTTGGAATTCTTATCAAGAAGCAAGAAGCAAGTATAGGCGATAGACTCACAATTTTTTAATAATAGATCGTGATGTGAGTACATGTTCGCGACCGCATGGCATTAAACAGGCAGAGAAAAAGCTATAGGCCTGTATTTTTTTGAAGAGGTAAAAAATATTTCTTCCCTTGATTTACACATTTAGCTCTGTCAATATGTTTTGAAATAGTAAGGTAACATTTTCGAGAAAATGCAACATGTTTTTCCTGGTAATTTGGCTTTCTACGAAACCAATACACTAACTCAGACACACGCACACATACATGTACAAACGCACACATCTAAAAGAAAACTTGAATTCTCCATGAGAACAAGAATTTTATAATAAGACATTTATATTTCGATATTTCCTCTAGGGCCAGGAATGGATCGAGGGTTCCTTCAGCTGCATTGCCGCGACGCTCCAGCAGATCGTTGGGCCGGACCTGGAGGACTGTGACCGCCTGGGGAGCCTGGTACTGACGATAGAGGAGGAGTGTTTCTCCAACTACGGCATCTGTCAGATGGTGCGGTACAACGCCGGTCCGCTAGAGGCGTCACTGGCATCTGCTGACATTATGACTCAGAAGTATGTAATAGATTATCCATGATGTATTAAATAGGAGTAGTGTTTTATTTCATTGCTGTGTTTTGGTTACAAACACAATTAAAAAATTACAATCAAGTAATTTTTCGGGGGCCGATACCGACTTCCACGCACCTTTGATCCTTGATGTGGATCAGAGGACAGATAACTGTTCATTTCATCATTGTATGCTATTATTGTATTTTCATGTATACCTGCAATTAGCCTTCGGGTATGAATTTGCAATAAAGATTATCATTATTATTATTATTATTATTGTAGGACCGGTCAGCAGCTTGTCCAGACCGCCATGCAGTGCGGCCGCACGGTGCGGTTCATCGTCCACCGGATCCTGAGAGACATCCTTGGCGGGAACCCCACCCTCTTCTCCTCCCACGACTTACGGTTACTCAGCCTCATGAGGGGCCTCGGCAAGTGAACATCATCATCACCACAAAACCGAACAAAAATTGGAATATTTTGCGCTGTGTAGATGCGAGGGACAGACAGATATATATGGCAAATTGTGAGAGCTAAAATATGAGAGATATAGTTGCAGACTTAACATTTGAATTGCATTATTTTACAACTATCATTATCTTTATTATCAGACGGAAGAAAAGGTTAATGGAACTTGTGACGTCAGCACTGAGGGCGGTACCGACTTCAGATGAACTATGACCCAGTCCTGACGTCACACGTCGGACAAAAAAACCACGTGACTTGGGTTAGATAGTTAAAGAGAGATTCGGTCGAAAAATCCAGTGAAAATTATTTTGAGCTGGAAAGCATTTTTTTGTTCTCATTATATTTATACAGATTATAATAATATGCGGAATATGAAAATAAAAATGTTTGTTTTCATGAGTATTTATTGATTAATAAGGAGTGGTAAAGTAGACTATAGTTAAGTGCTTTTTACAATCAAGAATACAAAAACGCCGCATTATATTGTTATCCTGGAAATACATCAATTCAAGTCAACTAATGCATCAATGATAACTAAGCAAAAACAAGTGTCATAATGCCTAGCTTCTTTCTCTAGCATAAGACGCACCAAATTTTTTTTGTTCAAAAAGATCAATTTAGAACTGAGTGTGTCCGAGTCATCGCTAGAACATTCAGACGAAGTATTCATAGATATACTACCCGTACAAAATGAACAGATACTTGTGTTGTGTATATGGCACTGTTTGTCCAACAAAAACAACAGAGTGACAATGTTACAAAGACACTAGTTAACGAAATGCCTCTGATTCCAACTGCATTGAATCTAGAAATCACTGTGTTCGCGGTAAGTGATAACAGTGTTGATCACATCGTGTATTCTTATACATAGCTTAAAAAGATCTAATATAATGTGTACGTAAGATGTAAAGTTACGGGCGTATTTTGGATAAAATTGCGTAGCAAACTGCATATTGTACTCAGCTAAAGAAAAACTAAGTGTCAGTCTATCTACAGTATTTACAAAGGACCCAGGCCTAGCCGTGAGGTATCCATAACAACCATATTGTAAACAGAAGAAACCAATTGGACACAGGAAATGGGCAATGTCCCTTCGTAATTTCAGGATGGCATCACCAATGTACCAAAGGACCCGCTGTTGGGAAAAATAAAGGAGATGCTTGGGTATTGAATTTCTGATGGTACTTTCTTTGTTTTGTTACGTGTTGTTGGATACAGACAGGTGCTCTTCAGGATTTTGCTTTAGCGTATAGATGGTAGTGAAGCGTCTAGTTGGGAGAAGGAAAGGGGTTCTTGGCTACGAGTCGATACCGATACAAAAAAGTGTCACTTCTAGTGTCGTGTTACTTCTACAAGTACAATCATTTAGCTACAACACAACATATCGTCATGCTGACAGTCTCCAAAGAAGAAAAAAAGTATCTTCGTTTTTTTCTGAAATCAGACAAAAATTAGTGACCACGCTGATGTCGTCCGTAAAATCTATTTGCTGTGGCCTTATTAGATACAACCACGCTGGTTGAAAGTTACCACGAAGCGTGGTGGGCGCATTTTATAGTGTGGCGGCCCTTAACGGTTAAATGCACTAGCCATACCCCGTTAACAGTGAGTGGCTTGTGGTGTCAGTGATGCTTTAATACTATCGGGGATTAAGAAATACGAGACGCCTCTTAATGGTAAAACTACATGTATATAGTGAACTAAAAAGAGCCACTAGCGGACAAATAATGAGGGTGGGAGACACTGATAGTAAATTTCTAATGGTACACTCATTGTTTTATACCATATTCTTGGAAACAGCGAGGGCTTACGTTGCATAGATATCTAAATACCACCGAGGATCAATTCTTGCCATGTAAGCTCTTCCTGTCAGTAACTTCCTTTTCCTTCATCTCAAAATCTTCCCTGTTTCCTTGTGACTAGCCTGATTAAATCTTGCTTATAGCAGCCCGCCCAACATCCGCCGGCCTCCGCCGGGGAGGGGCCAGTTACAGCCCCGGACAGCAGAGTTTGTGTTACACAGACTACCTTGTGAATAGTCTGAATTTGTTGTATCGTTGACGGCAAATGCCTTAGAAGACAAGAAAAATACAGAATGTTTCCCGGCCCTACAGGATTTTGTCAAGCTACAAAACTATACCATTAGGCTTCCTTACATTGTTGTGTGCAAGGTAAAAAAGAGCTACATTTACTTTTTTGGTCCAGGTCATAATTATGCAATACCATCAGGCTCGACCTAGTGTTGTGTGCCAGTAAGAAAAAAAACAACAAAAAGGTTTGCTGTAGGTAAATACTGTTTATATTTATCATACAGCTAATATGCAAACGCAGTTCTAAGCTCTGATTGGTTAGCGTCAGTGCTAACCTGTGATTGGGTCCTGACAGAAAAGGAATAAAAAGAACCAATATTTTCTTACCTGTATGTTTTCGTTTAAACATCAGACTCATTTTTTTTTTCAGATTAGACACCTCAATAGTGACTCATTTCAAGCATATACATGAAAGTTTGCTCCACAATTCATATTTTAAACAAAATCATGTTAAACCATAACGCTATAAACAGGACATTTAATCTACGTAGGTTAGAGCAGTGAGAAAGAAAACGTCCTTATTACATATCAGGAACGGCCGAAAACTGCTCTTTTTAAACTTTAACCACCTCTAAAACTCCTCTAGTCAATCGATTATAACCCTCGTGTACTTTTTATGGAAACTTCTCTTCGCATACGCGAAAGACAAGTCCTTGTCGGAAGCGATGAAATGATTCATCCGATGGCTTTCAAGTGCCGCCTTGCGGTTCGTTTGTGTACTGCAGGTAAGGTTTGTGCTACACCAGCTCATTGCTTACAATGTAAATAATGAACATTTAGCATTAAGAATACAGCCAGGAATAAGGATTGCACTGCGTCATCTGATCAGTATCAAGTAAGGGGTAGCCAATCAGTACCATGTAAGGAATAGCCAATTAGCACCAAGTAAGGGGTAGCTAATCAGTACCAAGTAAGGGGTAGCTAATCAGTACCAAGTAAGGAATAGCCAATTAGCACCAAGTAAGGGGTAGCTAATCAGTACCAAGTAAGGGGTAGCTAATCAGTACCAAGTAAGGAATAGCTAATCAGTACCAAGTAAGGGATAGCTAATCAGTACCAAGTAAGGGATAGCTGATCAGTACCAAGTAAGGGATAGCTAATCAGTACCAAGTAAGGGATAGCTAATCAGTACCAAGTAAGGGATAGCTAATCAGTACCAAGTAAGGGATAGCTGATCAGTACCAAGTAAGGGATAGCTAATCAGTACCAAGTAAGGGATAGCTAATCAGTACCAAGTAAGGGATAGCTAATCAGTACCAAGTAAGGGATAGCTGATCAGTACCAAGTAAGGGATAGCTGATCAGTACCAAGTAAGGGATAGCTGATCAGTACCAAGTAAGGGATAGCTGATCAGTACCAAGTAAGGGATAGCTAATCAGTACCAAGTAAGGGATAGCTAATCAGTACCAAGTAAGGGATAGCTTATCAGCACTAAGTAAAGGGATATCCACCCAACCCAATGTAAGGGATAGCCAATCAGCACTAAGTACAGGATAGCCAATCAGCACCATGTAAGGGAAAACCAATCAGCACCAAAGACAGAAAACAAATCACCAAATTGAATGAGAAAATCTACCTTCAATATACATTTCCAACTTACCACAGCTACTATTGAAGAAATATTCTAAATCCTTCATTTGCGTAACAGACTGATTTCAAATACTAGTTGTGAATTTCAGTTTATTTTAATACTTGTTACTCCCTTCATCCCATAGCTATACATTTAACATGTACATCACAACGTCAGTTATCAATAGCATAAAAACAGATATAATTATTACAATCTGCACTTTCAACATTTTTGTATTCTTGCAGAGATTATATGCAAACATGGCAATGATTATAAAAAAAAAAATGTTCCAGCGATGCAAAAACCTACATTTCCTCCCACTAGTTAAGTCATGGAGCTACTTGCAACATTATGTAGTATTTACATACACACACCCTTACAGGTATGAATACATTTTCCCTCTACCAGTATGAAAACTACTAAAGGTGGTATCTCACTGCACTTGGGGCACCAGTGTGGGGTTTGAAAGATTATTCAACAAATTTCAGAGATGAAGAAGGAATTTTCTTACATGTTGTGTATTTTGGTTTCTTCTAAGTAATACTTTTACGTATTACGTAATATCTTTATCATAAAAAGTTGACGAAAATAACACAACAGTGCACACAGTGAACAAACCCTGCAGTGCCGCGCCGGTGCCCCAAGTGCAGTGAGATACCACCTTTGGTAAACCATTTTTCAACCTTTCTTGTCATTGTTTTGTTCTGAAATTTTTCCATACTATTGTGCATTGTCAACAATCATCACCATCTATTGCAATCTTTCAAATAACCCAATACTATCTGCAGTCCCAAATACAAGGTATCTATGCTCCAAAGCATTTCCACATACCCATATCATAATTGTATATCCATAATAATATACTTTCAACATATTCAATTCATAAGGTTTTTTGTTTGCTCCTATTCATACAACGCTATGTGCACACACCCAAATAAAAAGCCTGAGTCGATACTAACAGTATCATCTAGATACACACAATGAAAAGAAAGCCTCCACCAAAGTTTATGGCGAATACAGTGGAATAGTTAGCTAAAAAAGCAGCAATTGCCAAAAAACAGGAACTGTAATGGAAATGTCAGGTAGATATTACTACCACAAAGATCAAAATTCAGCACTGAAAACATTTGTATTGGCATTGAAATAAGCCCCATGTTTGTCTTGAGACTCTTTTCTCAAGAGCACAGTTTCTCAGCATAAGATACAATACAAGTAGAAATCATACATTCCCTTCATTCTTTGTCCATACCTCTCTGTCCTCATTGAAAACCGCAGTTAACTTGATGCCAAGTTGTTCTGCTAACGGCCAAACCTGTACCTAACCTCTGTTACCTATACCTGTATGTGATATCATGTTTAGGTACGCATTACTAAGCAGTTCTGTTCCCATTACACTCAAGGACTGAAAATGCATTTAGGTTTGCGGGGATTTAATTCAACGGTAGCGGGAAAAAAGGACTATTCGCAGTGGTTTTAAGTTCACGGTATAGCACCATGCACTGTAGTGTCTTACTGCCATGGAAAAATGTTCGCGGCAGTTCTAAGTTCGTGGTAAATTTGCAACACGACGACCGAGAACATAAAGCCACTGCAAAAATTTCTGCATGTACAGTACATGTACTACTTACTTGTACCATGTGCCTAAAAATGCATGCAGAGAAGAAAATCTTTCACTGGATGCAGAGAACAACATTGTATACATGTACAGGAGTTGAAATCAGTGCACCTTTGTTATACAGCCTTCATGCCAAAATAGGTTCTCTGCACGAGATAGCATAAGCCTTAACATTCTGTTGACTGTTTAGTTATGATTCTATTAATCGTCAAAGACAACCAACAGGTTACTTTTCTATATTTGTCAAAATGTTCAGGTACAGATACAGGTCCAGACCTGTCATACAAAGAGCTCTGTACCTAGTGTTATGTTTACAATTGTTGCTACAGACACAGCAGTATCACATTCAATAGTGTTCTTGCAAGACCTTCACAGCGCAGTTATCCTCTATGCTGTGATTTGGGACCCTTTCGCTGTGATTTGGGCTCATATGAGATGAGAGCTTTATACAAAGAGCGTTATAACGTGTTATAACCAGCAAAGGGGGGCTTTTCCTTTGTTTGGCAACAAAGGTAAAGATTCAATGTATTATTTTACTAAATTCAGTCTCAAAATGCAGGTTATGGTGTTTCTGAAGGTTATAAATTCAAACATTTCAGGAGGAGGATTCAAGCCCCCTACACTGCTCATGCCTGCATCACTTAGCACATTGCTTAAATGAGACGCTAAGATCCCCCTATGTTGTGACAAAATCCTGTTGAGAACCGTGATAAAGTGTTTCCCTCAAATCTAGCAAAACCAGCAATGCTTCACTCAACACCAGGGGTGGGTACTGGTACATTGTCCTAGTCCTGACAAAATAAGAGAACCAGGTTTTGGACCGAGTAGAAAATGAACTGACTATATCGACTGGGGTTTAAACGTTTTCAACAGGCAAAAAAAAAAGTCAGTCCAACCAAATTTCTAAAGTCAAACTTGATTTAACAGCTGCCATTTCGTTCACATAACAACAATCAGCTCAATTGAGACAACTGCTTTCAGTCTACCCCAAAATTTACATTACTAATAGACACATGTCAAAGCTGAACCCATATTTTCAGACAATCAGGTCCAGGTTCAGGTCCAGACCTGGACCTGAACCTCTGGATCTGAACAGAACTTGAACTTGTACATGAGTTTTTCTGTGCCGGCTCCCACCCCTAGTCATCACTTAACACAATTCTTGGCTATCAAAGTGCTGAAAATGATGAAAGTGCCATAAAATAGCAATTGTTTGGAGACCCAAGTGTGTTTTTCCTTAAAGATCACGATGCCAAGAAGATTCCACATCTTGAAACACTTGAGATACGCGACTTTCTTGCATCTTTGGCAGAGTCTTAGAATGTCTTTGCTCGAGTCGGCAGAACAGAGTCTTTGGCATACTCAAAGAGAGACAAGAGTCCAGACCTCTTGCTTCTTCTTCCTTTGGTGAAGTAGCTGGTGACAACATCATCTGTAACAATACAAAAAAGAAAAAACAACAAATTAGATTCCGATGTGCATCATCATGTGCCATTAACTAATATCTGCCATTCTCTCATCAATTAAAACACTAAATGACATTCCCTCATTGCTTGAACTACAAATTGCCATCTCTCATTGGTTGATTTACCATTTGCCACATATACATACATCACCGACCAGAGGTTGGAACCAGGCAAGTACATATTTCACCCCATAGGGCCCTATCTGACATTCTTTCATTGCTTAGATAACTAAATGCCATACTTTTACTGGTTGAACTACTAATTGCCATCGAATTCTCTTGTTGATTGGAATACTAATTACCATTCTCTCATTGATTGGAATACTAATTATACATTCTCTCCTAGATTGGAATACTAATTGCTTTTCTTTTATTGGAATACCATTTGCCATTCACTAATTGGTTAAATTGATAACTTCTCTCATTGGTTGAACTGCTAATTGTCATTCTCTTGTTGGTTGGAGTATTTAGAAATTCCCATTTTTTTATCGGTTGAAATACTAATTGCCATTCTCTCATTGGTTGAACAACAAATTGCCATTCTCTCATTGGTTAAACTGATAATTTCCCTTTCTCTCATTGGCTGAACTGCTAATAGTCATTTTCTCATTGCTTGAACTAATAGTTTGCCATTCTCTCCTTGGTTGAATTACCAATTGTAATATTCTCCTTGGTTTAACTGCAAATTCATTTACCATTTTCTCATTGGTTGAACTGCCAATTGCCATTCTCTTATTGGTTGAACTACTAACTGCCATTATTTCATTGGTTGAACTGCTAACAGTGATGGACAGCCTGGATTGGTCTATTGTGTCTCACCTTTGTTGTCGAAAGTTTGATACTGGCTCTGTTGTCCCTGTTGTTGCTGGTTGACGGTGGGGAGGGTGAGTTCAGATGCTGACAGGGACACGAAGAAGGCGAACGGTACCAGCCACAAACATACTGTGAAATAGCCCAGGACCTGGCATAGTACAGAGAACAGGCTTTTAGGTAGGATTTTGTTATAGGGAGTCCAAATTTATTGGTGAGTTGCAGTAAATGACTATTGCAGGAGGGTCCAGGGACATCCAGCTTCCATGGTGCAGAGTTTTTGATGATTTTAAGTTTAAAAAAATGCATTCTTAGGTATCATAAGAGGCAAAAATACTGTTACAGAGGTCACAGTAGAAGACTGACCACAGATGACCTGGTAGCATCCCTGGTCAATCAGAATTTCATGCCTGTCAGAGGATTTTCTCCCCAGTGTAAGGGCGTCCAGTGCATGAAATTTCTTGTTATTCTAAGAAAAGTGTGTCCAGATGACGCGTTGACGCATGCCTGGCTAAAAGCCTGACAGAGAATATGTCAACATCTTACATGTAGTAAGGTACCATTTCAAGCATAATGTTTACATTAACATGGTATAGCTTTAAAAGACTACATGTACAACTATGTTAATTCTTACTAAAACAAATCAAATTTAAAAAAAAATATACAGTGCTGTCCTGCTACTTGCTACATTATGTAAAGTTGTGTTTCCTGTTTCAGTCCTGAAAAAAATAGGGTCGGTAGGTAGGGATTTTTTTTGGGTCTTTGGCCAAAAGTCTGGAGATACAAATAGAATACAGTATAACAAAGTAAAGCTGAAATGCACGAGGACACTTACTATATTTTCAGCCCTCAAAAGGCTAGGATTGACAGGTGTTTTTAGGGAAGGTTGTGAAACAGGAAAAACAATTTATTTTTTCCTAGGCCTTAGCAATCTTACATTTCATAAAATAAAGTTGTTTTTTTTCAGTTACAGTTTTCTTTTATTCGTCCAGTCGAAATTGATATGGAGATATACATAGAAAAGTGAACATCGGTACTTACTTCTGAAAAGGGATGCCACTCTGTCGCAAAGTAATTGAAGGCCAAGTAATGATTCACCACCACCAGCACTGGGGTAAAGGGAAAAATTGAAAATTTTTTTAATGTAAAATTTTACGAGTCTATTGTTTTCAGTATCTATATCTGCCTATTTTTGATATGCATCAAACTGTACACATATTGTTATGATATTGTATTCATTTTTAATCTCTCATTTCTTCTGGCAAAGTTATAATTACTCTTTAAGAGCATATGGTTTGACTTGATTGTATGACTCTTGCATTGCATTGCAACAAATCTCTTTCCAAGTATCATGCAGTTTTCTGTTATTCCAATAGGAGGCGCTGCTGCAGCATACACAATTTTGTGTGACCATCGATCAATATCCTAAATACTGCATGTGTGCTATCACACGGATCAGCATTCTTTTATTTTCTCTCCAAACCAAATTTAAACATTTCCATAATTCTAGGTTTTCTGTCTTTATCATAATTGACAAACCAATGTTAGTAAAAAACAAACAAATACAGCAAAAATTCAGAAATTCATCAAAATGTATGGCTATCTTAAGTTTAAACCACCATAAATACATTCAAACTAAAAACAGTTTCGGTAAAAATTTTATACAAATGAAGAAAAGATATAGTTTCTGTTGTCTTACCGACTCCTAGGATGAAACTTGGTGAAGAGAAACTGAAGAAAGGGAATGTTCCCAGCAGCACGATGAACACAGCGTTGGTTACGAGTCCGCAGCCAATCATGGTGAAGGGCATGCCTTCAAACAGCCACAACCCGATAAACACACCAGTCGTAGCCTAGGGAACAAGGAAAAAAACAAAGGTGGTTATCAAAAAACTGCCATGGCGATGACAAAATTTCCCAAAATGACTACTTAGAATGTGTACAATGTTGTGAAACATTGCCCCTAACTATTTGGAATTACAAATATGAAACTTTTTTTCATTTCTATCAACTGGGCTCGAAATACCACCTGCATATGCAGGTTACTGCAGGTAAAAATTGGAGCTGTGCAGGTATTTCTGGTGTCTACCTGCACCTAACCTGCACTGTAAATGCATATGACTAAATTTCCCAAAATGACTAGTTCTTAGAATTTGTACAATGTTGTAAAACATTGCCCTTATCTATTTGGAATTACAAATATTAAACTTTTTTTTTCATTTCTATCAACTGGGCTCGAAATACCACCTGCATATGCAGGTTACTGCAGGTAAAAATTGGAGCTGTGCAGGTACTTCTGGTGTCTACCTGCACCTAATCTGCACTGGACCATGTACTGGATTTATACATACATCTACTATGATGTACGTGTATGTGGATTGTTATTAGCTGCATTGACTGTTACCATCATAAAGTATGATATAAAGAAACAAATAGCAATGGTTCCTTCACAATTTTAGTATGATCCATACTTCCTAAATTCAGAGTGGTGCAGGTAAACTTTGTCTGGTGCAGGTTATTTCTCAATGTTACCTGCACCAGTGCAGGTATGCTGAAAAAAGTATTTCAAGCTCTGATTAAGGAAAAGGCAAAGGTATCCATATAGCATTTTTTAAGCCTAAGGAGCAGCAGGTATTATCATCTACTGTGTCTTAGGCATGGTTTTAGAAGGTGGACCCCTCAGAATCCCTGATTTCACTGTCTTTTACCTCCTCAATGAACAAAGCTACACATTTGTAGCTATAGGTACCCATTGTTACTAAGGAAAGTCCTATGGCCTATTATTCTGTACATTCTTACAAATTTGGTTCCGTCTAGCCTTACAGCAAGTACAGAAGCAAGTCTCCAAGTATCTTAACTGTCATATAATTTCTATAGTATAAAATCCAGTCCAATGTATTGACATTGCTTTGTAACTTTTCAGTATAAGTTTATCACCCAGTTGGGAGCAGTCCAATGTGATACGGTAATTCCTGATTTCTTCAATGTTCACAGTTTTCACGGTGACGACTGTAACATGAACTTATTGTTCACAAATGAAACCCCAGCCTTTTTACGCGCACCTGCTGCCACCGTGAACATTTGGTTCCCAGATCAAGGTAAATTTTCTAAGACCGTGAAAGTTTGGAACTAAGAGTACACTATTATCACAGTAGTGCCCGCTTTAGTACCAGTTCATCTGGAGACTCACCATGATCATGACTTTGATGACTTTTGCCGTCAGCACCGTGTATTCTTCCACCAGCTCAGCAAGGTAGTACAGACCTGCAGCTGAAACATTATAATTGTACAATTCACATTAGATGATTAGGGGTGGGTACCTGTACAGACTAGGGGTTGATACCGCTACGGTGTACCAGTACAAAATGTTTTTTCCTATTGGACTGATCCAGAAAAAATGGACCTGAAAAAAATCGGTAGACCGGATGTTGGACCTATTAGAAAATGACCAGATTATATGATCAGGCATTCACACGTATCGGGGCTTACCGGTCTGGGAAAATAACAAGATCGAAGTAGAGTAGAGTCTATAGTCATTTCTGCCAAGTTTTACAGTCAATCGTACAGAGGCAGTTAGCCTTGTAGGATTTTACAATGCTAGTGGGAGTTGAATACTCCATGAAACAGATTTTGTTGGTAGCAAAATTTGTTTTGAGTATGGTCTTATCACAAGTTCTCTCATACTGAATCAGGTCCAGCATGGACCTGTTCCTCTGGACCTGAGCCGGACCTGGACCTGGACCTGTACCCACCCCTAGTACAGACAATTCGGGTACAGGTACGGTTCAGGTCCAGAGGATCAGGTCCAGGTCCAGACCTGAATTGTCTGTGAAAACTTGTGAGTTGGTATTACTCAAAACA
Organism: Branchiostoma floridae; assembly: GCF_000003815.2. Taxonomy (NCBI): domain Eukaryota; kingdom Metazoa; phylum Chordata; class Leptocardii; order Amphioxiformes; family Branchiostomatidae; genus Branchiostoma; species Branchiostoma floridae. Next base: position 29,764,757 of record NC_049982.1, read on the forward strand.
ACGGTCTAATTTGCTACAACAGAATCTGTTTGGTGTAGTATCCAACTCCCTATCTTCTTGTAAGTTGCCTCTGAATGTTTGACTGTTGAAAGTTTTTTGTTCCTTCCTTGAACTAGTATCTTAAAGTCACAAAAAGTAAGGATGCTTGCCGATATAGTGTGTTCATTTTTTTCCTTCTTGGTCCAAAATCTGTAACAGTTCCATTTCCAATGTTTTTTTCAGGTCTTCTATTTTCGGGACAATCCAAGTGGAAAAACCAGTTTTGTAACAGTAACCACCCATAATTCACATGTAAAAAATATCACTACAAAAAAAGTTCTCTACCTACTAGTAACCATTAGAGGTGTAACAGATAATTTTACAGAAACAAAACCATACTAGCAGTGATGCTAGGAGTAAATACAGTCAAACCTGTCTATAGCGGCCACTCAAGGGACCGGACAAATTTGGCCACTATAGACAGGTGGCCTCTGTATAGAGGTGGTAACTTGTAGATAAAATACCCAAGGGACCGACAAAAAGTGGCCACTATGGACACGTGGCCCCTCTGTAGAGGTGGCCCCTAATACAGGTTTGACTGTATATGATTGTCTACTCAAAAAGTCAAAGTTCCTTCCCGCGCCTGATGGCACATAGGGCGGCGCCCATCTCCGTTTCAGTAGCCCTTGGGCCACACAACGCAATCTCTACAGCAGGGGGCTAGTCCACTGGTAGTGCTGTGTGTTGAACTTCCATACTCTTTCCCGAATGCTGAGTGCTAAGCAGAGGAAGCATCATCTGCATGTACCATTTTTAAAGTCTTTGGTATGACTCGGCCGGGGTTTGAACTCACGACCTACCGAATGCAAGGCGAACACTCTGTCGCATCTACTTTTCGGCGGCTCCAGGAATCGTCCAAAAACCTTACGAAAACTAGATATCCAGGATTCGTACTTCCGGTGCCGTCAATCATGGTGATTGACAGTACAGAAAACATTATTATGCACGCCCATGTTTCCATATATGGGTCGACCTCGTGAGAACTCGACAGACTCAAGTTGCGAAAGATTTAAACCCGGAAGTGACCGCTGCCCTCCCCATGATAGGACGTCATCTGAATGCTACTAACACGTAAATAGAATGTGACGCTACACGAAAAACAACTTCAAACACACAACACATAATATAGTCGTGCGACTGTTATTGTCTATCGTTGTGGACAACGGTTGTCTTTAGACATGCGTTCAGAGTATTACGGGGCACCCGCGGTGCAGGATACCATTGCGTTGCGTGCGTGACCCACAGTGACCGCTTGCTCGCAAATCAAAAATGGCGGGAGAATTCCTTATTTTCGTCAGGCGTTCAGGCCGTTTTCTGGATATCCAGGAATCGTCCTCCTGTTCAGGCCGTTTTCTGGATATCCAGGATTCGTCCTGAGTCTGTTCAAGCCGTTTTCTGGATATCCAGGATTCGTCCTGAGCCTGTTCAAGCCGTTTTCTGGATATCCAGGAAGCGTCCTCCTGTTCAAGCCGTTTCCTGGATATCCAGGATTCGTCCTGAGTCTGTTCAAGCCGTTTTCTGGATATCCAGGATTCGTCCTGAGCCTGTTCAAGCCGTTTTTTTGGATATCCAGGAAGCGTCCTCCTGTTCAAGCCGTTTCCTGGATATCCAGGATGTGGACCAGGCCTTGTTTGACAAAGGGACGCCATCTGGATGCTATTAACACGTTACCGTGAATGTGTCGCTATACGGAAAACAACAGTTAACTTTATCCCATCTTGACTGCCATTTGTTAATTCATTACGCAAAAAGCATTTTGGGCCTGATACGTAAGTAACATGTAAACATCAAAGTATCATTATCAACATTCGTTTAAGTTCTGTAACACCAGGATCAACAGAATAAACTACACGATCTTCTTGCGGGGAGATACAAAGATGGCGGCTTTCTGACGAAAACAACATGCCCCCGCCCTCCGCATAGTCTCCTCCCTCGAAAACAGGAAGCTCCACCCCCACGTACACGTTCTGGATAAACACCGTCGTCTATCCAGGAAACGTCCTGTTTGCGACGATTTCTGGATATCCAGGAATCGTCCTTCTGCTCAGGACGATTCCTGGATATCCAGGATTCGGCATATTACGAAAGTTAGATACTGACGAAAGTTGGATACAACACACTCTACCCACTCGGTCATTGCACCGGCCGATTGTCTACTATTAGTAGTAATATCCGATCTGCCCTGTAGAGGATCACCCAGGGACTACTAGTAACAAAATCTGGTGTATGTGGACATGTGGTCACTAAAGACAGGATTCTAATAAATACTACTCGGTAAACGTTAAGTGCGAACAGGAAAAATTATCATTTTAGATCACTAAAACTTAAAAGTGGTGATACCATACAGTTTTCATGGTATACATTTTAGCCTATTTCGAGTAATTTGAAAGTTTGAAAAATTTTAAGAATTTCAGATACAAGCACTGTGGTCTAGATGGAAAAGGTATTTAGAGAAAAGGGACAAAACAATTTACTTCTTCTTCACAGACGTTTATCTTACTTTCAACCAATACAAAGTCATTCATTTCATTTTGTGGTAAGTATAACATAGCCATAAGAGCAGCCAACATTCCCTTTAGTCTATTTGCAGTGGGCAATAGTAGCGACTTCCTCTTGAAAATTGATTTCATTGACTTTCTGAATCACCCTAGAGAGTTGAGCCAATTTAGTTAATGCTAGGCTGGGGCCTGGGAGTGGAAATATACTGGAGACCTTAAAGCCTGTTCTTCAGAAAAGGTAGTCAATTAGGAGTCAGCACTCAGCTCCTTTGTTACATACTTCTGGTACATGTACAAAGAAATCCTCATTTTTTAAATACACAATTAAGTACTTCCAAATGTTTTATGTCTTCACGGTGCATCTAGTTCATGGACGGGCCTTGTCTTGATCTCAGAAGAAAACGAAACTAGGTCTAACGGACCTCTTCAATGAAAGCAAAAATTCAATTTAAAACTTCAGAAAGAAATAGAACCTATGCTGCTAACAAATTTTAACTAAATGTAAGTACATGTCTTCAAAATTGTAATATTTCTTTGTAGGTAAACTTGCTCTGATGCTTTGAAGAAAAGAGACAGTACAGAATATGCAACTTTTGCAACTATATATGCAGTTTTTGCTGACATTGTACTGTATCTCACGTTGTGGGGTGTGCCTAAACACCACAAACAACCACAAACCCAGACACACTACAAACGACTCTAATATGCAGCGTATATGGGTCAAAGACCTTGTGTAGCGCTCTGGAGACATTGTTTATACATTTATGAATTTAAAAAATGCAGCAAGTCCTACGTATTCACCAATTAATTTGAGTCAGTCCGGTTTCAAGATTAAAGCAATTCTTGGCCACCATGTTGAATCGTGCGTGCTTGCATTTGAGGCTGAAAAACACTTAGTATACAAGTTTTATAAGTTGACAATGATAGAACTGTGGTATGCTATAATCTATGAACCAACAGCTTTCATAGTTTTATCGCCCTATCGTCTATGGAGCCGAGGAAGGTATCGAGAACTTCCCCATGCAGACTCCTAGCACAGAAGATCCAACATGGTGGCCAAGAATTGCTTCGATCTTGAAACCAGCGGACTAACTTGAAATAACTGGTGAATACGTAGGACTTGCTGCATTTTTTAAATTCATAAATGTATGAACATTGTCTCCAGAGCGCCACACAAGGTCTTTGACCCGTATACACTGCATATTAGAGTCTTTTGTGGTCGTTTGTGGTGTTTAGGCAGACCCACGTTGTGTGACATACTCAACATGCTAAATCCTTTCATCTAATTGCTTTCATGCATGGGCCTCCTATCTAAAAAAAAGGATTTTGCACCCTGCGCACATAACAGTAACTATCAATCATAAGGATGTTTGTTAGTGAAATAATAATACTAGTAGTCACTTTGTTACAGCAAACAACACAGAAATCTAAGGCCTAGGAAAAAGATGTTGTGTTTCCTGTTTCCCTACCTACCCTAAAAAAAACTGACAAAACTAGCCTTTTTTTGGGCAGTGGAGTCACATAGCTTTCACTTAGAATTTTTATTCAGCCTGCTTCCTCTTGAAGTAAAACACTTCTTGTCCTATCTAATGAAGGATAAATGTATCTATCACACACGAAATTAAAGTTTGACATTGAAAGACAAGTGTCATCATGCATTTCAGTTTACTTTGTTCAACTCTATTGTAAAATTTATCACTTGAATTTTGGCCAGCCTAAAAAATAGTACAAGAAAAAAAAAAGATAATCCCTACCTACCGACCCTAATTTTTTCAGGACTGAAACAGGAAACACAACATTTTTTTCCTAGGCCTAAGTAAAAATCATAGACATTTCTAGTGTCAAAACTAACTACCTCACTTCAAGCTAGCTGTAACATTCATTAACTGTTGTAAGTACAAATTATGTCTCACATAGCATGCTCATTAGCAAATACATGATTGTTTGGTTACAATGACATATGTACAAAGAAACTTAAAGTTATATCATGTATGCTATGTACAATTTCGGCTTTCACGTCATTTTCAATAAGAGCTATTCTTCTAAAAACATCAATGCATAACTCATCATCCCAAATCAAACTCCAGATCTGTTCATAGTAAAGTAATTGCAAAATGTATATAACATAATTATTAGCTATCGAAGCTTTCACTTTTTTCGCCCCCCTCCCCAACCGATACGTCACCCAAACAAGTTCTAACATCCTACTACTTAGCGAAACTACAGCCCGAATAATTAGACTCACCGATAGCCAGGGTGATGAAGACCATCTGTATGGCCATAGACACGAAGGACAGAAGCCACATGAACCACATTTTGATGTAGACGTTGATACAAAATCGACCGAACAAAATATCCAACCAACTCCCCTGTGTAACGCGTCTAATTTAGACCATACCATTTTACAGCGAGGGATTTTGATAATACGTCTTTACATGTTAAAGCTCCAAATTAAGCCTTTGTTCTATTTCCCATAGATTCTAAGAAATCTTTTAAAGATGTTTCATTCATAAGAAATGGTTTGAGGTTGTTTATATGAAAGTATAAAAGCTAGGTGAAATTTCTTACCTTGTAAGTGAGTGGTTTATTCCATCCCTCCCGTCATGCAGTTGTGAACCATACTTCTTACTTCCGGGTTCAGGAAAAGTTCATCAACAAAGTTCAGATTGTTGTATTGCACAGTGTTGTGCAATATGTAGAGTATAGAGAGTTCTCCGATTTGAGTTAAGGTTGTAGTAAGAGCAAGAACGGAACTGTGCGTTTTCAGTCGTTACAAACAAGAAGACAACCTTGAAAAGGTAAGTTTGGCGGACCTTCACAAACGTCTTAATACGTTCCTCGTCAGGACATTTCGAAAGTCGAAAATTTCGACTTTCGAAATGTCGAAATGGTGGTATTATACCACCTGCATATGCAGGTTAGCGCAGGTAAAATTGGATCGGTGCAGGTATTTTTGATGTCTACCTGCACCTAACCTGCACTGAGTTTTCTACATAAATGGCCTATGAATTGACTACTAATAAGGTGTATACGGATTGTTATCAGCAGCATTGACTGTTACCACCTGTGAAGTAACTAATAGAAGAGAAAATAGCAATTGTTTCTGAACAAATTTAGTATTAGCCATACTTCCTATAAATTCATAGTGGTGCAGGCAAAATTTGTCTGGTGCAGGTAATTTTCAATGTTACCATTGCACCAATTTAGCAGGACCACGAACAGTGAACAGAAAATGGATTTTTGGAAACATCAATTTATTCGATTCTTTTATTGTAGTATTAAATTGAGTGCCTGGCAAAACTATTCTGTGAAAACACTGAGCAATCAGTGGTGACTTTTGAGTAATCTTGCATTCGACTTGCAATTTTAATAATTTTTAATGATGCTTTAATCATGAGAGCCTGGGTACCATCCTTTGTATTAACCACTGGCTCAATCAACAAGCCATAGTTTGATTTATGGCGCATATTGCTAGGGGCCAGGGAGGAGCCTGTAGCCAGCCCAGCTGCATGTTTTTTGGCTTTCCAAAGTACCAATCCAGGGATCCAAATTATGTCATTCTATCAAGGGAGTTAGCCTAACAAAATACTGTCTTTAGTTAGCCTGCAATCGCATGTGCACCTGTCCAACTTATAGATTAAAGTTATGATACCTTGGTTCCCGGATTTTTTCATAAAAAATATGGAGCGACAGGGCAAAAAAAAAGATTGTAAAATGGTTGGGGTAAAGATAAGGGCTAATCCAAAACAAAAAGAATAAAAATTAAAGTACGCACCCCCGATTTGGGGGAAGTCTCAGACAAATTTGCCTCACTGAAACGTAAAATGGAAAAACCTGAATAAAGTACGTACCTCTTCTCCAGCGATCTTGAACACCTTTTGCACCAGACAACCCGGTACTGTACAGTAACAGCACCAGTTCATTGAAAATTACAAAAGTAGTGTCAGTTTTATGTTTGTCCCATTCTTCATGAATGAAAAATATAACTGCAATAATAATATCCACATTTTAAGGAGCTTATAATATAAAGGTCAATTTGCTACACCAGAAAGTTGGTGAATGGTTTCATTAATGGTGAAAATTTGCTCAGTGGTAATTTTGTTTTGTTTTGATTTTTCCAAAAAGTAGGAGCGAGCGAATCCATGAACTAATCAATAAAAATTAAAATAGGTATGGCCTAAACCTCACTTCCATCAACTGTAATCCTTGCTCTCCAGCACCATGCCTCAGCGGAGCAGTCCAGCGACCCTGAAACACCTGAGTATCGTCAGCATTGCC
>NC_049982.1:29773099-29779801 GCF_000003815.2 Branchiostoma floridae
AGTAGCAGCAAGAAGTAGTTCCCGTCATTCCACCCTGATGATGGTGTCTGACAGACACCGAAACGTCGGAAGTAAGTTATTTTCTGGTTGTGCTAAAAGAACCTTACTATATGAAGGGTTTTAATGAGATTATCGTATGTGAAAGGGCACCGACACACATTGTCAACAATTATAACAATAGCAAAACAAACAGTGTGTGGCTTTTACGGCCATGGACAGCGTCCCCAAGCCGCCTGTAGCTTCAACCATGGAGCTTTTATCAGATTTTTGTCCGTCAAGGTTGACGGATTGGTTTTAAAATCTTTCCGTCACACGCAGCAAATTTCGTCAATTGACAGAAAAACAGACGCTGGCTAGAGCCCTGTGTTGCTTAAATTTTTAGTGTTGTTTCTTTAGGAGTGAGTGTGAGTGATGCATTCTATGATGTCATTGTTCTTTAGTTCTGTCTATAGTGGCACTTTTCAACAACATTATGCATTGTGTGTTTAAAGACTGTTTCTATTTTTTTCACAGAAGTTGAAGAAGCTGGACCTCTCCAGATGTAACCGCCTGACCTCCTACGCCATGTCCATGGCCCTGAGTTACCTGCCCAAACTTGTCTACCTCAACCTGTATAGCACCAACTGTACTGATGAAGTCCTGGGGACCATCAGTGCCATCTGTGTCCATCTACGAGACCTCAACATCTGTAAGACCCACGTAACAGACAAGGGGATAGTTTCCCTATGTGGGGGTGGTGATAGCATTCGCGGGTGTAGAAAGCTAGTCAGTCTCGACGTCTCGTTCAGTCCGAAAGTGACCATCAAAGGAGTCAAACATGCGCTGAGACAACTGCCAAACCTACGACAGTTGCTACACAACGACGTGTGTGACGCTTTGGTTGCTCTACACGAAGAAGCATTCAAGAAAGGGAAGACGGCGCCACCTTACCAGTTACGTAGCGGAACGGTCAACGATTTCGTGGTCCCGGTTAGCTTCCTTGAGATTGTCGATCTTGTCTGTCCCAACTTGGAGTACATCTTCGTACTTAACGAGAATCTTGAAGGTGAAGTGCTTCATCACATATCGAGGCTGACACGCTTGCGAAACCTCTCGGTATCATGTACAGACTCTGTAGTGCCTTTCAGTGAAGGACTAGTGCCCCTCCTTAACCGTGTTGGCAATGGACTTGAAACAGTCACCCTGTATGGTTACGATGACATCGACGTCATTGCCATCGGTCAGTCTTGTCCGAACTTGCAGACCCTCACCCTCGAGAGCTGCCGTGGCTTCAAACTCGAACATGCCCAAGCCGCTACGTCAACCACTATGTTCGGCAACTTGAAATCTTTCAGGCTAGGGGTAGAGGTTATTTCTTCTACACACGACACGGCGGTACCTGAAAGTCTGAAGATTGTTCTCGAAGGCAGTCATCAGGTTGAGAACATCGAGATCACAAACGTAGATGGATTCACCGATCAGTTGTTCAGGCACGTGTTGAGCAAAAACAGCTTTGGGAGGCTGCGAGAGTTTGCCCTGATCGATTGTAACAACGTCACAGGCTTGAGTATGTTCGAACTGTTAGAAGGAAAGAACCGGCTTCAAAGACTGGTGCTGTTGAACTGTAAGGAAGTTATGAGGAGAGACTATGATATGATGATGAAGACTGTTGCAAGTCAGCACTTTCAACTGGAAATTACATGGACATAGAATATTTGGCAACACCTCAGGAGTGGGGCCTGGACATAGAATTTTTGGCAACACCTCAGGGCCGGTGCCTGATTTAGATGTAAAATATTTTATGCATCCACCTACGCAGGGACATCCAACAGCCAAACAACCGCCAACCTTAGTTCCTGACCACCCTGCTTATAAATATTGATTAGGTTACTCTTAAACATGCAAGACAGCTTTTGAAAATGGACCTTAAGCCTATTCGCTGATTGTCTGACAGCTGGTTGGAGGGGGGGGGGGGGCATCCACAGGAACTAAGAGTGACAGTTGAAAGAGCAGGGCACATCCAGATAGGCAGTTTGGCTGTTGGATGTCCCTACGTGGGAGGATAGTTTTATGACACTACAAAAAATACATTCAATTTGTGTAAGATATATTAATTTATCATGTAAATTCATTCCTTTTTGGATATCATTCTATCCATTACTTTCAGCTTCAAATGCAAAAACTTGTCTTTGTATATAAACTACATATATAATTTACAGTATTTCTAAACTAAAGGTGATTGATTACATCATTTGGAAATCATTGTAACTATCTATCGCTTTTAGCTGCAGATGCAAAATTTTAATGTTGTTCCATCTAATAAAAGAAACAGAACTATAGAGATATATGAAGCCATAATCTATTGGTAGAAAGATACTTGATTTGAATGATTCTGTACAGCCCAACTTACCCTTTCCATGTACAGTATGTATTGAACTATTGAGAAGTACATCTCAACTGTGCCAAGATGACGTGCCTATCAAAATTGAAGTACCTTCTGTGAAGGTGTGTCCATATCAGGGCCGTTTTCAACTTTTAATATTCTTCTGCACGTGGATTAATATTACCTCATGAAAACAATGTTGGATTTTAGATTCTTTTAATTGTGCAAGGCAAAATTATGTATGTCATTCTGCGCCCACGTGTTCCAGACTGGGGAGATCTAAAAAAAGGAAGGTAGTGTTAATAAAACATGCTTTTTGAAAGCTTTTGTGTTTATTTCTTGATAAGATAAGTTATAAGTAGTGAACTGGAAGGAACTATAGCTGATTCGAAGAAAGCCATTACATGGATGTGGGGCAACCAGAAATGTTGATGGCCCAACCTGCAACCTGGCTGAAAAAAGTATGCTGAGCACCTAAGTGAGGAAATTCAAATCATTCGGCCTGTATTTCACAACACTACATTTTTGTTCAGTTTCTTGATACACTATTGTGCCATTGTGTACAATATCTGCATTATACTAGTACTACTGTTGAACATAACTATTCAGTGCCCGATGCATTTCAGTTTTTCGTTGCTACATGTAGATTGTATATGTTGGATCACCTTGACTGAAATCCTCAATTAGGAGAGACAGAAGAAAAGAGATAAGATGATCCTACAGTGTATCTACCGGCCCAAAATTTAAGGACCGCCATGGCCATTTGAAACACAAAGTTGTTTTGCTAGGCCTTATCTTTAGCATGACCACCCGCGTTTAAACTCTCGACCTCCAAGATCACACTTCATCCAATGCTACGCCAGGCGAATTCTACATATACTGCGAGCAAAAAGCGGAACTCACTGCTTTCGTGACTCAGCAGTTCCTCTTTTCTGTCGAGACAAATACCCACCGACAAATGGGAATCCCCCAAGACAAACAAAATCCTCAAGACGGATAAAAATCCCCTTATGCAAATACAGCATACACATTCCAATTAAATACGTAACGTTAAAAAGTGACATGTTAAAAAGCCTTTTTTTTAAATACATGTATCGTAGAAATTGCCTTGGTCAACTGCATGCAGCACCGCAGATATACACTATAGTTACTAGTAGTCGTCTTTTTCTCAAGGCTTAGCACATCATGTATAGGGTCACTAAGTATTGTGACGTCATTGAGGGGAAACCCCTGACACACCTTGCCAAAAGCGGAACTGTTCATTGTTTCGATGAGTCACTTAAATCCCCCCAAACCATGTTCCCGCAAATCAAAGGACACTCGTTAGTAGCAGAAAATATCTCGAACCATGCGTACCCGGCCAGTGCTTCTGCTGTGGGTCTACTACGCCGTAGCTCCACACTTCGTGGTTACCGGCTCTACACCTGAAGCTACAGCCGCAAGTTGTACGGAGACGGCGGCAATCGTCGGTAATGCCACGGGGATAGCTGCCGACTGCTCACGGAGAAATTTCGCCGCCGTGCCGACCAACATTTCGTCCGTCACCGTAATCTTGGACTTGACTTTCAATCGACTGCACTCCGTAAACCGGGATAGTTTCAAAGGTCTCGCCCAGCTAAAGGTACTGAGTTTATCTTATAACCAGATTAGCACAATAGAGCAAGGTTCTTTTTCGGAACTGCCTGAACTTTCCGAACTCTACATTGACCACAACGGCATATCGTCAATAGCAAGCGACTTTTTCCAGCAGCCGTCTATGATAGAAAATCTTGACCTGTCTTTCAATCGTATCGCCCACATTGGAGACTCTGCCTTCGACGACCTTGGTGTAACCTTGAAACAACTTGCACTGGGGAACAATTACCTCGGCAAGTTGCTTTCCGTCGAAAATTCCTACAAAATCTTTCAAGAACCTACAAACCTCATATATCTTGATCTTAGCAACAATGGGATTTATGATTTCAGGTCAGACGTGTTCCGATCTCAGTCAAACATCCGGTCTTTGAATTTATCAGGAAATGCTCTTCGTGATAGTAGCCTTTTTATAGAAGTACATAATCACTCGGGTGAATATGTGCAACAAACATCAGTATTAGACAGTTTATCAAGTCTGAATTTTTTAGACATCAGCCACAATAGTCTTCGACTTTGTTGTGAGGCATACAGGGGTCTAACCAATTTAGAACATTTAGATCTACGGTCCAATGTTTTGCCGTATGTTGAGCCTGAGAACATAACGGGGGCTTTGCCAAATCTGAATGAGTTGTATCTCAGGGGAAACCCCTTTGACTGTAGCTGCAGGGCTGCGCCATTCTTTAGGTGGGCTGATGACTCATTTATTGACACGGACTTTCTAAACTGGACCTGTAAACAACCACCGACGTTGGCAGGGGCAACGGTTGCTGAATTGGACATCCGTGAATGCGGTAATGGTGATCTGGTAATACTCATTACAATATGTATTGGAATGAATATCATTTTTGTTATCGGGTTAGTGGCTGTGTTTGTTCGACGGCGAAGACAGAGAGTCAAATTTTCAGCGTTTGAAAGCATTGAACTTGAAGAGCCTAAGTACGATGTTTTCATTAGCTATAGTTCGCATGACATGGCGTGGGTTCACCAGTCACTAGTCCCACATCTAGACTCGCTTAATGTTCAGTCTTGCATCGCTGATCGTGATTTTATGCCTGGCACACCAATCTTTGACAACATCATAGACAGCATCGAACAGAGTCGTCAAGTTGTCATTGTGCTGTCAAGAAATTTCCTTGATAGCGATTGGTGCAAGATCGAATTGCAAATAACAGAGCAAAAGTATTTCTCCAGTGGGGAGAAATACGTAATCCCGATTTTACTAGAGCAAATACCCACTCAGATGATGCCCAAAGGTCTGAGGTATTTGCTCGCAACGAAAACGTATCTCGAATGGAAAGAAGGAAGAAAACAAGAGAACCTGTTCTGGCGTAGACTTGGGGCAGCGGTAAAGTCCAGTTTACCGGTCAAAAGGACCAACAACGACGCCATTGACGTGGAACTCATAACAACCACATCTCTAGCCCAGGCGACGAACCCAAAGGGCCTGCTATCGAAAGACACGGACAATGAAGTCGACATCGAGCCAGAGACAGAATGCGACCATGAAACAAGCACTAGCGTTAGCTTGAATGATTCGCCTATTATAAAGCAACAGACAACCGATCACGACCATACAACAAGCACTACAGATGTTGATGAGGGCTCTTACATTGACGAGTGTCCTCCCTCCGATTGTCAGACTGTCAGCTGCAGTTCCGAAGACCACGTTGACAACCCAGTAGTAGAAGATGTCGAGCTAACGAAGACGAGGAGGCAAGCACTCGCGACTTTCTTAACGGGAATGTTTGAAAAGGGTCGCCTTGTATTTTTCACAGCGTTGTTTCGTTTCAAGTACACAAAAACGTCGCCTTTCCATCAAAATGTACCAAGGAGCGCTTCGGCCACAAAGTTCTTCTTACCGAAAGTGCTCCAAGAATCGTATACAGAGGAACAAGCTCATGTAACGAGTTGCCACGAGGAGCCTATCTACCAAAACTCCTGGTTTCTCTACCACGCGATCAGGACGCGAAGAAAGGAACCACTTCCACCTACCCCTGATGATGATGATACATCTCTTAGCATCTCAGGACCACAGACAACCGTAGTCCACATGGTCGCCATTGAGCATCACCAGTCCCCAACACCGAAGGAAAAAGCGTACCATGACAGTAGCCTTAAACCATACCAAGAACATGTGGAAGAAGAACTCCAGGTAGTGCAACAGCCGCGCCTCAACGTTGTTACTTCATCCCTTGCGACTGGCATCTTTGACTCAAAGGGCGGCCATCTGACTATCGGAGGCACGGGCGTACGACTCTTCATCCCACCAGGTGCGATCAAAGATAGCACAGAACATCAAATCACAATCTCCATCAGCACGGACGAGTGTGACAAACCAACTCTGACGGAGAGGCAGGCTAGAATAAGCCCGGTGATCAAATGCAGCCCACACGGCATCACTTTCGAGAAAAGCGTAGCCCTATCATTTCCGCACTCAGGAGAAGTCTCCAAAGGCAAAACCATACATCCTCTCATAACTAACACAGGCAGAGGACAACAGGCCGTATACGAGGATATAAAGAAAGACCGCGGTGCTCACGCCATAGTGAGGAAGGCAGACTGCGTGGTGTTTCTTGACCACTTCACGGGCGTCACCCTAGTGGAGGAAAGCCCTTGTGCTGATGAGGGTGCAAAAGGGGAGAGTGGCAACAGCGACAGTGCCGAAAACCCCTGTACGCCATCCCCTTCTGGACCTCACCTCCAGC
>NC_049982.1:29779901-29790561 GCF_000003815.2 Branchiostoma floridae
AAAAAAAAATTACCAGGCTGGCGGGGGGAAGACGGCAGTGCAGCGGCTAGCACGTTTTGAAGTACGGACGTTTGCCACCCTGTCATGTGTGCGATACACTTTAATAGACGCCTGATGCACTTCTACGCTCATACTGAAGAGTCCACAACATCCCATTGGTAGAATCAAAGATCACTGGATTCGTGTGGAATTCCAATTAAGAGGTTCTCCACAGTGAAATTTCTGTCACGAAGAAAGAACGACAATGCACATCCGGGACCTCTTCCCGCCTTTGGCTGTGGTCTCGCACCGGAGTTTCTTTTACGATTTTTATATCCGGCACACAGCGCACACAAGGGATACAATTCCGCCCACAAAAGTACGCCGGAAAATCCAATTATACCAGTGAACAAAGGTTTCCAGCCAACTTCCCATAGATTTTAGATATAAACTTCTAGTTTAATAATGATGCACATTTTACTGGAACACAACATGAAATTTTGAGGTAGTCCTTCCAAATGCGCCCCGGCCAGCTTTTTTTAAAAGCTTTCTTGTTTAAGTAGCTACATGTGACTGGAAGAAAAGATCATGGATAAGTAGTTAATTTTAAGAATACATTTGTAACTTGGAAGTGGGGTAACCTGAAATGTTGATGGTGTAACCTGGCTTTTGACTCAGGTTGCCGCCTTGGTTAATAACCTTATATTCTTGTTTACCTATCCCTGCAGCAAGGAGGCCTGGGAGAGATGAAGATAGCATTGCTGTCTGACTTTAACAAGAAGATTGCAAGGGACTATGGAGTGCTGCTGGAGGATGCTGGGATTGCTCTCAGGTAAGATGATAGAAAATAACAAAGTTTGAAATGCAAGGCTTGAAAAGGGGAAGAAAAAGAAGGGAAGATCATTCATTGTAGTGAGAGGGACTTCCATCATAATCACATCTGTCAGGTGTAGTTTGTAAAGACACGAGCGCAAGCACATCTAACCCTTACCAGATGGGGAACTTCAGTGATCACTTCATGAGAGTCATATGAGATGGAGATGAGTATTTCTTCACAGGAGCACGGAGAGGGAATTTCAAGACATTCTTATCTTTACTTCGCTGCATTTAGGACAAGTGTTGCAGAATAAGGAAATGCAGCCGGTTATTGTACCTTTTTGTCAAAGAAATGATGAATCTATTTCCTGTATACTAAAAGTGTACACACAATTTTCATTCCTGCCTCTGACTGTATTTGCTAAATTTATATTTTATCCTAAAGACAGCTTCCTTCCTCTCAGAGGGAATGTTCATTATTGATCCCATCCTGTCCACAGGGGTCTGTTCATTATTGATCCCCGTGGGATCATCAGACACATGAGTGTGAACGACCTCCCCGTGGGGCGCTCCGTGGATGAAACCATCCGGCTGATCCAGGCCTTCCAGTTTGTGGAGAAGCACGGAGAGGTGTGTCCTGCAGGCTGGCAGCCGGGCGGAGACACGGTAAGAACATATTAAGAATCAGGGCTCGAAATACCACCTGCATATGCAGCTAAGTGCAGGTTAAATTGGAACTGTGCAGGTATTCCTGGTGTCATCCTGCACCTAACCTGCACTGGCCCATGTACTGGGTTTTATACATAGATGTCACATGGTGTAGGTGTATAAGGATTGTTATTAGCTGCATTGACTGTTATCACCTCTAAAGTATAAAGGGGGGGGGGGGGTAGACTATATCCTGTGACAGGAAGTAGAGTTGGGGGGTAGACTATCTGTGACAGGAAGTAGAGCTCAGGGGTGGTAGTCATTTTCAGACATGACAGTGCAGGTCATGTGCCAATGGAATAAAGTTCTCATTTACTTGAAGGTATAGTTTTGGGTCTGTCTGTTTTACAGTTATATATCTTTGCATATGCTAGACTAGTTCATCTTATAGTGACAGAACGTGATCAGTCCTGTTTGCATGATTCATAAAGTACAATTGAACAAGACATTCAAGAAATTCTACCAGCATTTCAAATATTTATGTGGTTTCCAAGCTCATTTCATTTATGATGCTAAATGGAAAAGTTATTTCAGTTTGCATTCCAACTATACATGTAGTCTATTTATTTTTTGCTCATTTATTAAGCTGCATTGAATACAAATGATTCGGATTACAGATTGTTGTGTTTTAGGTTTGGAATTTTTTTGTCTCCCGTGTACTGATGATTATCATTTTACAAGTACTTGCAAAGCTCTAAAATGTTTTCTCTTTCTTCCATGTAGATCAAACCAGATCCAAAGGGATCGAAGAAGTATTTTGACAAGTCGAGCTAGATGTCAGGAGTGAGCAGTCACAGGATCATAGTCTGCAGGTAGATGGAAAAATGTCATCCCACCCACCACCAATTCATTTGTAAAGCCGTTGATAAAGTCACAGCCCATAAGTATTACCTAAACTTGTGACTAATATTTTACATTTAACAGTTTGCAAACCAGGAAGAATAGTACAATCTTTGAACATAAATACCTAGTAGGTTTGTACAAAGTGGGAAACTACGCTCTGCCACTTGTGTGTTGCGTGACTAAATTGTATCAAACTGGACAAATTTGTGCTAAGTTACTGAGTGAAGCTGTCAAGTACAAAAATGTAGTCATATTTTGTGCACCTATTATCATGTAGCCTACTATAGAATTTATCCAAACTTTTTTGTTGTCACATCATGGAGCTTAGTATCAAATTTATGGCTGGGATTTGTGTGATGTGTTGTGCTAGTACAAATGCAATATATGGTGTCTCTTCAAGCTCACATGTGGTCTTTCTTTGCATTGATTGTTAAGTTTTATAGATGGTATAAAACTACCGTCAAACCTGTACTAGTGACCACCTCTACATAAGGACCACCTGGCCATTGTGACCATTGGCCACGATTTGGTGCCCGCTTAAAAAAGTTAGAAAAACAAAAGATCAAATACAACTGGAAATATTTATTGATACACAACACATTTACAATATCATGGCAAAAACAGAAGAACAACTTTTCCTTAGAACTAAACAAACAAATACAAACATTGCACCCAAAGTGAATATTTCCACTACACTACACAACAGTTCTCCATTTTTAACGTACTTAAGTAAGTTTAACCATATTTCTTTACATAAGAACAAAGTAACAAACTGTGTGGCACAGCCACATTGCACCCAGAACTATCAGGTAAACATTACACATTGTCTCAAGCATTACACTTCCATATCTCTGCTGTCAGTGCGCTGAAGTAAATTACTATAGTAAACACATACACAGAACAGTACACATTTACTGTGACTGTGTGAATGTGTGTGATTCTGTATGCGACGTGGCTTGACAGTTGTGTTCAGAAGCCATGACTCTGGCGTCTAACAACATAATGTTTTGTAGCAGTGTCCACAAGGCTAATTACATGTAAGTGATGTACAATTCAGAAAGCAAGAAGCACCCATGGTCTTGCATCAGTGCTGATTTCATCAATCAAAAAAGATGGAGTGCGTCTTGTAGGCACCATATTGTAGAATGCCACTGATCTACCATGTACCACTGAATTTGATTCTTCATACTAATGCTACTCCAATGGCACTGAATTACTGCAATTCTAGATGGTAATTGAATTTATGCCTCAGATATTACTTCTTAGAGGTCCCGTTATGTAATTTGCATGTATTTCAGCAAAGCAGTCTGGTGAACTGTGGAAAACATTTATAGATGATCTTTCTTTTCATCTGATTTTCTCTTTGGCACTGCAGGGCTACTGACAATGGTTTATAATCATGTTTTGTGCTCTTTACTACATTTTTTGTGGCTTGTGTAATCTCTTGTGTTATAACATTTGACAACAACACCATATAGTTATCACACAAATTTTTTCTAGTCATTCGGTTTAACCTCATTGACAGTTGATTTTTTATTTGAGAATTTTACCATACACATGTTTTTTTTCTACATTGTAAACCATGATTTTGTAATATGTAAGACTCTCATGACCTCTAAATAACAGATTTGTCAAATACAAACAACAATGTACAAAATTCTAAATACAAATTATTCAACGTCAGGATCACACAAGCTTTGTATGAACTTGATACATGATATGATAAAAGGCTGGAGATAGAAATGTTTCACAAAATATTTACATGCAATGGATGACTCAGCTTTCAGCATCCTACAATATGCACAACAACATAACAGACAAATCTTTACATAACAGACAAATCAACACAAAGATCACCGTGTATTTTTCATGCTGGTGATAAGTAGGGATGATCTAGCCTGACCATCTCTCAAGGTATAATGATACCAGACAACTTACAGAAGATTCCAAACGTGTAAAATTGGTACTAAATTCTTAAGAATGTATCCAAAATGTGTTATTAAACAACACACTGCACTTGACCATTGTACTGTGACAAGTGTCATAGTTACTTTAAATACTGCACTTCCCTCATAACTAACTGTGTTACTCTTGGTACAACAGTATCAACCCCAGCTCTTTGTCTGTCATCCACTGTACCTTGTACTGTACTATGGGCAGAGGGTGTTTTAAATACAGGAACACTTAGCATTACACTGACTCACCGTCAGCAGGATTTTTTTTCAAAACCAAAACCACCATGTCTCTAACTTACATGTAAGAACACCTTAATCTGAATGCACATGAAGCAGCATGGTACATGGTTTTCATTTCATAACTGATCAACTCTATCGACAAGGAAATACTGGTACTGTACTTCATTTCATAATAAGCTACATGTAACTGTGGGTCTGGATAGTATGAAGTCTTTCTTTGATACTAGTATGCAGACTTGTTACAGACCAGTCTTGTATGTAGGACAGTGTATTTGGAAGGCTGTAGGCTGCAGGTTTACTTGGAATTGTCCTTACTATTACATGTTAGACATTGAAAGAATGAAGAATAGATTTTCCTAACTTCTCCCTGTGAGGAATACATGGCAAAAAGGAAAATGTTTTGGCAGCAAATAGTTGATTCATTTGCCCAAATTTGGCTGTGCACTTTGTTGTGTGGAGTAAATTGTAATATTTAGGGCAATGATATCATTTGGAAACACTAATTATAAAATATTGCTGCTGACATTTGTAGTTGTAGATGTAATCCTTCGTCCGAAATGTCAAGGTCACTTCATTATCCACTTGTATGGATTCATGCATGGACTTGCCTCAAGTGTGCATGGAGTCAATGTTGCTTTCATTCCTATCAATGATGACAATGATAGTAGATGATTTTGCAAGGATGAGGAACTCAAATCAGGCCTTACATGAGTCACATCACTATTAATAAGTCCTATCATAGTACCAGGAGAAACCCCTGCCATCATATTAATAAAACATTTTTACCATTCAAAGGCTTGTAATGCAGACACCAGGAGGTATTTTGATACATCCTTCTCTGTAAATGCCATTTCCTTCCCTGGTAGGTTATTTCTGGTGCAAAGGTTATTTTTGATCCTCGGAACTTCCTCCTGTTACCATAAAAGGAGAGTCATCTCCTGTCCTGTTCTGTATTTAATTGAAAGGTCGTGGTTTTGCTTCAGTGATGAAAGAGAGATAATCGAAGACATCTAAGAAAAGTCAGTCCCCATTTCCTTTTATGGGGGCATCTTTAACAAGCTAACTTCTTACAAAGGTTCTGACAAGTGTATTGGACACCAAGGCATCTATCATACATTTACTGAGTTTTCTCTAGCTCCTCTATGAAAGGTCAGCTCAGCATGAGCTTGTCTCAGATTTCTAGACACTAAACATTACATCCTTCCCACTCCATTAACAAAGCGTCACTTCTGAGATACTGTTATTTATGTTATACCTGGGCTACAATAACGATTTGGGTGTTCTAGACTGGGTGATAACTTGCCGTATCACATTGGTTTATCACATAGGCTTTTGTCAATGGAATTGAATGCATTTAACATGCACCGAAAATCTGCAGAAGATTCAAATACCGGAGTTGGACTTTGGAATTACTTTTGTTACAATTTTTTTTGTTCCAGGGCACCAAATGTACACAATTTCTGGCACATTTCGTATTGAAACATGTTTTCTAGGGTGGGTATGACATAAATACAATACAACACGGTGCATTCTGCATCACATTATGTATTTCAGTGTATTCTGCATCCATGATGTGGAATATGCCGTGTTGTATTCTATATATACATGTTTGATATGACTTTGTGCTTCGTGCAGAGTTGCACACGTCGGAAGCAGGAGGCCTGGAGTCTTTTCTACCCAGCAGCAGGACAGAGTTGGTGTGCTGACTTGCCTGGCTGCAGTCTGCATTGTACACTGTACACTTCCAAAACCTACAGAAAATACACAGATCAAATCATTAAACACAGAAGATGCACAGAGCAAATCACTTATCATCAAGTTGTTGTCATACAAACAACAGATTTTATACGTTGCTACTAACTGCTTGTTGCTACTAGTTTTATGGCTATGGTAGAATATGATTTTAGAAATTCATACTTTTCTTGAGGCATTGGCAAAAGCTTGGAGAACTTCTGAAGACTTATTTAGATATCCTATTTCTTTCAGAAGTGGTTTTACTTTGGGGACATTGATAGATAGGATGTACGAGGGGCATTCAATAAGTAATGTCCCTGACCCATTTCCCATAGCAGGAGATTAATGAAACTTGGCACAGTTATTAGTCTTTCTCTTCATAGGAACCACCCAGAGTTTTGCATTTCTCCCATCATTTGATGTAGCTCTGGACACCGTTCTTGTAGGACACCCCAGGTTGGTCCTCCGACAGATGCCTCATTAATGGCAGAAGAGGGACGACCAGGTCTGGGAGCTGTTTCCACAGACTTCCGGCCACGTTTGAATTCAGGATGCCAGCGTTTTACAAGGTCATATGATGGGGCATCATCACCATAAGTTTTTTTCATTTCATCAAAAGTCCCCTTTGGTGTGCGTCCTTTCAAATACAAAAACCGGATCACTGCGCGACACTCAACTTGCTCCATTTCACACCTGGTCCATTTCACACCTGACTCAGTTCAAACACCAGTAAATCAGTAACCACAATTAGTTCAGAGCTGTTTTTTGCAACATAACCCATAGAGATATGACTCATTACACATGCAAAATTTCATCTAGATCAAACAACTGGAAGTGGGTCAGGGACAGCTGTTACTGTCCATGGTGCTGAACTACTATCAGCTGTTAGTGTCCGTGGTGCTGAACTACTGACAGCTGTTACTGTCCGTGGTGCTGAACTAATGACAGCTGTTACTGTCCATGGTGCTGAACTACTGTCAGCTGTTACTGTCCGTGGTGCTGAACTACTGACAGCTGTTACTGTCCATGGTGCTGAACTACTCTCAGCTGTTACTGTTCGTGGTGCTGAACTACTGACAGCTGTTACTGTCCATGGTGCTGACTACTGATAGCTGTTACTGTCCATGGTGCTGAACTACCAGGATCTTAAGATTCTTGTGTGAAAACTGCGCAGGGGTTAAGAATAAGAGAGAGTATTAATCCTTTTGTTTGAAACTACTGTTTTTAACTGATAGTTGGACCTTTATAATACATGAGCAAATCTACTTTGATATACACCAATATTGCCTTCACTTCAGTTTGACACATCCTTGAGGCTAAAAAGCTTGCCATGTAGTATTACAAGTTGGACTCTTTGATGTCAGTTCCTGCATTTGGAGAGTAATTAAATCAGACACGCTTCAGGCACCTATCAGATTTCATCTGCATTTCAAAGACTCCCATCAGCTCTTGCCATTAGAAGTTACTAGTATATCACTTTCATCTTGATACTTCTACCACTGTTTAAATTTTTACTTAAACCAGAGAGGCACCCCAGTCATAGTAAGAATGCGTGGAGCAAGGAGATCTTATATCCTTCTCGCATGGGGGCATCACTCTGAATGTTACAGCTACAATTGACTCCTTGTGAGACATGTTTGATGGTCAGGAGCTGGCAGGCCACATCCTGTTTTTGTTTGATGTATGGAGGCTTTTGAAGTGAGAATACAGGAAATATGCTTCAGGCTGATTACAGTCAAAGTGACATCAAAAGGAATGAAATAACGCTTGTAGGTTCAACAATTGCTTGACCGCCATCCTGTTTGACATTTTTTGGAATGTTAGTCAGACACATTTTTACCCTCCCAATTTTTGTAACTCTAAATGTTGAATTTTTGTTGTCCCTTTTACCCTTTACCTCATCATTGTTATGGGCCTTTAGCCAAGACAACATTCATTCATCTCCTCTAAATATCCCTCCAAGTATCAGTCCCTCGAAAGGTCTTGAAACTTAAACCTTGCTATTGTAAATTACTGCTCTTCATATGTGTAAGCTAGCTTTCTAGTGCTGTAAATGCAGAAATGTTTGCAGTTTTTGTGGTGGCCACTTCAACGCAAACTTAAAAGCACCACACACATTTTTCCATTACAGTATGTAACTAAAGTCTATGGTGCTACTGCAAACTTAAAACCACAGGGAACACTCCATTTTCCCGCTAACGCGAAATGAAATCCCTGCAAACTTAAATCCATTTAACGTTACAGTATTGTTTGTGTTGAATCTATAGTTTTATCCATTTTTTTGCATCCTCTTCTCAAATGTTTGTGTGAAATCTGTGCAAAGATTGGATCCACCACTCAGAAAGAGAGTCCAAATCTAAGACACAACAAGTAAATCAACTTAGAAACCACAACAGCCTCTTGCTTCTGTTTCAATTCTATTCACACAAGCAACAAATGTCAGCTGCAGGATAAATACTGAATAAACAAACCTGTATGCTTCATTGAGAGTAAACCTTGCACTTTTGTTGTTCTAAGTAACCTTTGAAACTCAAAGTTCAACATCTCTACCCTTAGATCCTAGAACATTGTTACATTTCAGCCTTCCAGCGTTAACATTACACGGTCCACACATGAAAGGGTACTGCATGAGTTGTATTTCATCTTTATGAAGAAGGGTTTACAAATGTGAACATGAAAGGTTGAAACGATCAAAGACAGGAAGCATTTCACACCAGGGAAAGGCCACCTGCTTCCTGAATGCCTGAGTAGTTAAATGTCAGTTAAGCCCTAGAAGGCGGCAGGTTCATCAGAGATCCCTCAACCTCCCTGACAAGGCAAATGGAATCACTTTGTAAGCCAAACGAATGCCAAGTAAGCTGAAACTCTGTTTTCAGAGATGAATTTGAATAACCTTGCACATATATGCACTTTATTACATGTACATTGTATGAAGTAACTGTCAGCCTTGTCACCTTGCACATATATGCACTTTATTACATGTACATTGTATGAAGTAACTGTCAGCCTTGTCACTCGGACTTAAGGAGACAGACTACTGCTCTCTACTAAATATAGTTCATTACTGAATGTTAACCATGATTTGGCTGTGTAACAGCAGGGCTCGAAATTCATTTTTGGGATTAGGTGCACTGGTGCACCGGGCTTAAAAAAATTTTTGGGTGCACCACTTAGATTTAAGTAGAATGTAAAAAAAGCACCTTAGTGTTACCTAGTAACAAAACTTAGTTACAAGCTATCAAATTCTTAAACAAGTAACATGACAGATATTTTTATTATCTTTCTAACACTTAGATGTCAAGAATATGATGTATACTAGTATACTTGATATCTTTCCATACATAAACCTAAGAAAATATTTGGGTGCACCCACTGAAAATAATAGGGTGCACAGTTCCAATTTTGGGTGCACCTGGGTGCACATGCACCCAGTATTTCGAGCCCTGAACAGGCACGCAAAGATTTTAAATGCAGGTAGTGAGCTCAAGATGACAGTGTCTGTTTACAACAGGACAATCAGCCCTTTCACATTGTGACAGTACCGGCCGGGGGTAAGACCAGACGGGCATACAGAAACCTGCAATAGCCTTGAAGAGGAGACGCAATGTCTGAAGAACAACAACATCAAAAACTCAGATAGTGGAAGTAATTTTGCTACATTGATCTGGTTATACCAAGGACAGAAACTGTTCCTCTAACATTGTCTGTGTCACGCAAAGGTTTATGAAGTTGCAACTAGACTGGTAAAACACAAAGGTAGCCACTAATGCAGAAGCAATGTCACCAAAACTATGGAGGATTAGATCTGGCAGGTAGACTGAGCAGACTGTGCACGCAAACAATTCAAATCCTTGTCTCTGTTATCCGGTTGGTGAAATTGGATGGGATCAGGGCACTTGTGTAATCATTTTTCCTGTGTGTGTCTCACAGTCACAATGGTGGAACTTTGAACTGAATAATGATTTCTGATAACCCTAGCTGAATAGACACGCCTTAACGAAGTCCTCAATTTCTTAGGTCACTGATGACCAACTAGTTATTTCTGAAAACACCTGCTGTGGTCATAATGAATGTAGGGGTGTTCCACAGCACCTATCCGGAGGACAGTTGATTTGAGTTCATTAAGAATATCACGTCACATGAAAGTGTTGCCTGCGTTACAAATTTTTCCTGTGTGGAATGCTGTCGCCCTGATTTGGCCGCAGTTCCATCATGAATCTGATAAAAAACATGATGATGATATAGTGTCCTTGAATTTTGTAAGTGTAGAATCTCATTTGTCACTTGTTAATGAACACTCTCTAAGTCACAGTGGAGATGTCCACACTTCTGGTCTGACAATCAAGCAAGGAAATTGGGCCAATGGGGATACTAAAAATGAGGCT
>NC_049982.1:29791382-29805151 GCF_000003815.2 Branchiostoma floridae
TCACTGATTGATGAAAAATCCTATTAACTGGCCTAATACAATGTTTAAGCGTGGTACATGCTACAGGTATGGCTCTCCTAAGACACAGCTTGACATGGCTCCTAAAATACTATGGGCTCCACACCGGAAAGCATGCAAATTAGAGTTAAAACACGAGTGGCAGGACTAGAGTTTGAAGAAACAACCTAATGCCTGGTCTGAGTAATGCCAGTTGATAGTTACATGTTACAACCACAATAGCAAGGCAGAATATATACATTTGCCTTACTCCCTGCTAACAGGGATAAACAAGTCCACTAGCCCTATTGTCCAGGGCAAGTGAAAGTGCTTTTCGGGCAAGTGCATGTCCTACCCCACTTGTCCGATCGGGCAAGTAAGATTTTTCCATTGATTTTAGTGCAATTTTGATAAGCTTGTTACTTTTTACAGTCATGACATCAAGCAATTGTCTACAGAGAATTCCATTGCTGGAAGTGAAAATGCATATACTAGTAACAGTGACATTTGAATTTTGGGCAAGTGAAAAATTGGTTCGGGCAAGTACATTTTTTATGTGCTTGCCCGATAGGACAAGTGGATTTTAGAAAACTTGCTCAACCCTTGCTAAGGTAGTCTTTTGGAACCCAACAATGTATTGGTTACACAATCAGGCAACATGTACATGTACAATGTAGTAATCTCCAGGCAGATCTACTAGTGGCTTCAGGAGTCTAGCTGGCCAAGGAATGCTCTATGCCACAAGGATTTTAAATTCACTGAAATTCTGATACCTCGGGGCGTCCTGGATGTAAATTCTGTGTCGAAGTAGAAAGCGTCCTCGTCTCGAGTCACGGCCGGTTTGAAAGGTGGCGGCACCTGCTTCTTCAACAGTTTCTATGGAAACAACAACAGTCTTCATAAACACACCAAAATTACCATAATCACATTAAGATCAATAACTGCTGATGTGATACAAAAAAACAAACAATAATAGGCATCTGTGTTCAATGTGGTGGTGTATACGTTTGGTTAAAATACTACACTATTTAAACTTGAGCTCTAGAGTGCGTTTATCGAGATGCCCTTTAGCCACAAATGGCACTAATCTTCCATTGCTTGGCAAAGTGAACAAGATCAGGGCTCGAAATACTGGGTGCATGTGCACCAAGGTGCACCCAAAATTGGAGCTGTGCACCCAATTATTTTCTGTGGGTGCACAGGGTGCACCCAAATATTTTCTTGCATTTATGCATGTAAAGATATCAAAGTATACTAGTATACATCATATCATCATATTCTTGACATTTAAGTGTTAGAAAGATAATAAAAATGTCTGTCATGGTACGTGTTTAAGAATGTGATAATTGTAACTAAGTTTAATTATCAGGTTATTATTTGAATTTAAGTGGTGCACCCCAAAAAGTTTTTGGTGCACCCAATTTTTTAAGCTGGGTGCACCAGTGCATCTAATCCCAAAATGAATTTCAAGCCCTGAAGATGTATATTAGGATTACCATGCTCATAGGCAGTACCATTCTTACACAAATGCAAATCTTAAGGAAAAACAAATTTACCTCCCAGTCGATACTGGCAAAGAAATTATGCCTCTTGATCTCTTCTACACCATCTGCACCTGCACCTGGAGTGGAACATTACATAAAGTAGGATTAACATTGAGCAAACCTTTCACATACTGAGTGAGTTCACATACTACATTGTACCACAGTAAGCATTGCTGGATACAAATTTAAATGTACATTCAGTTGTAGTTAGGCCCAATTTCCAATGGATAGAACCACTGAGAAATGGAATATTAGATTTGTACATGTGTATAATCATAAATTATGACTTTATGAATTGAATATGACCCACAATGTGATGGTATAATTTACAAGATAATAAAATACTGCACACTTCTTTATCAATGAAAATTATCTTAACTACTAATGACAATAACTGTTAGTGGTTGGAGTAAGCTGCTTAAGAATAGGTGGCATGTTAAACAAGCAAACCAGTGTTGCAGCTCAAAACATCATATTTCCGATAAGATACAGATGCCCTTTTGGCACTGAAAATGTACGCTTACAGGGCTAGGCAGCTTGTGCATGTAGAACACAACATAAACTTTGACAAATGTTAGGAAACCTTTGCAAACTAAGACTTAGTGTGATCAGGAAAATCTTCAGCGTAAATGTGTACTCTTTTGCACCAAATCTGTATTGCTTACAGGGCTGCACAGCAGCTGAACCAACCACGTACTCCATACAAAAATGTACAAGACTTCTGAAGGAAGCCCTGAAGACAGATGAGAAACACTTGATCTCCTCGGCCCCTTAAGGAGGCTTCTTGAGCAAACCGCCTACGCACCTCCGGAAGAAAGCCTTCTTTATCACCTGTGCTAAGTTTCCAACACTGTACTCTCTTGGAGCCTATAATTTTAGGTTTAATGGTAAACACTGGAGTTTGATTGGTTATTCAGAACCAGTCTTCAAAATTGAACATCTTCCACCCTCATCTCAATGAAAAGGTTAAGCCTTTTGCCACCTAATTCGTATTGCTTGTAAGTTTAATAGGTGGCAAGAAAAAGGGTGAACTAGCATGTGCATGTGCATGTACGTGTACCTACATGTAACCCCCAGCCGCACATTAGGCATGAGTTATGAAGGAAAATCTGAAGAAAAATGTGAAACACTAAACCCCGTTGACCTTGTGGCACCTTCTTTAAGACGATGTGAACTTCCTGAGTGATCCTCCTACGCACCTCAACAAGAAAGACTAATGTATCACGTTAGAAAGGTTTCTAGCGCCATCTTGGTGCCCATGTTTCCCAATTATTCCCACCCACATTCAGCGTACCCTGATTGGTTATTGCATTGCCAGTAAGTAATACTGCCGCTGGCCTGGCTTAGCTCAGCACTTAGGCCAACGCCAGTCAATTTGTCGGTTCTGAGAGTCTATGAGTTTACAAATTTGTGTAGGATGAACATATTTAGCTAGATTCAATTTTCCCTGCCGCCACTAATTTCATTTGCCTCCTCTTGCTAACTTCTTGTCCAAGAACAAAGGAAATTAATTGACGCCCCCCTTTCACCTCATTCTTATTTACCTGTACTCAGGCTCACCCCAATTCAATTTGTTTGTTTTTGGTTTTGAAATGGTACTCTGGAAGATTAACGTTAAAAGTGTCTGAGAGCAGAGTTTTTACATACTTGTGTAGGGAGTGAATACATGTACAGTTTGGCTTACACTTTCCTCCCCATCTTGTCTTTTTTCCTTACTTTTACCTTAAAAAATAGCAGGATATGACCTTCCCACCCACACACCTTTTGCCCCAGATTGAGTTCGGGACATTGCCCCCAAGTCAGTGATTACACCAATTGGAAATCATTTCTTATTGATGGAAAAGCTCAAGCATGTCCTTGGGGGATAATCTAGGATGGGAGTCAGTATGGTATGAAACCTGAGGAGTAGCAATTGTTAAGGAGTTGCACTGCTGAAAATGATTTCAAAGACATGGATTTTAATACATTTCATGATGCAGTCCACACTGCATACAGGACTTGAAATACTAGTCAGAGGAGCATTGTGCAGGAGCATTTCAGTTGTATACCTCCACCTAACCTGCACTGGTCCATGTACTGGGTATTATAAATAAATGTCATATGATGTAGGCGATTGTGGACTGTTATTAACTGCATTGACTGTTACCACCTATAAAGTAAAGTAAGAAAAAAATTATTCCTGAACAATTCTAGTATGATCCATACTTCCTAAATTCAGAGAGGTGCAGATAAAATTTGTCTGGTGCAGGTAAATTCCAATGTTACCTGTACCAATGCAGGTATGCAGCATTTTGAGCCCTGACATGTCATTTAGCTATATTATACAGCTGAAACTTTTAATTCTATAAGTGCACACTACAGGCTATATACAGTCAAACTTGCCCAAGACGACCACCCAGGGGACCGGGCAAAAGCGGTCGATTTGGTCAGGTGGTCGGTTAGAAGAGTATCGACTCACAACATGCATAGTTTTAATGGTTTCCGTTGTTTAATGGGAAGTAGCAAACACACGCACATGCATCCGTCGCCATCATTATTTTTGAACATAACATCGTATAGTGGTAGTCAAAATCCGACGCAAACTGGCCGAATTTGGCACAAAATTGCGCTAGTTATCATTGAAAATCGATGACACCTCAAGATTTGAAAATGACGAGGTCGTTATGGGCAGGGATTTGGTCCCAATTTTTGGCGGTCGGGTTGGCCAGGTGGTCGTTGTGAAGAGGTCGCTTAATGTTTACGTCAATGGGAAAATTTTCGGGACCGAGAAAAAGCGGTCGTAATGGCCAGATGGTCGCTAAGAAGAGGTGGTCGCTTGGGCAGGTTTGACTGTACAACAAATGTACCTAGTCTGTTCTGTGGGTTCCTCTTGAACAGCATCCTCAGCAGACTCTGTGCTTCAGGACTCAGGAACTGGGGCATGCCCAGCTTGGCCCTGGAGACGGCAGAAATAATCATGTTTAGCACAGGCAATTTTGAAATAATCATTCTTAATTTAGCACTAATGATGTTGTGGCACGCCAGGCTTACAATATGCAGCCCTGAGCTCACCAGTAAATGTTGAACATAAAAGAATCTGAGTACCGGTGATCAAGTACATATATATGCCTGCCTGCTAAATACATAATCACGATACATGTAGCAAGGCTGCATTTAAGTATACGTACATATAGCAGCTAACAAACAATTGATAGGTTTCGACAAAGGCTGTTTAGAGGGAAAGAAAGAAATATTAACTTAATGAATGACTGAACATGAACATGTAAATGCATATCAATTCTATTTCTCTTTTATATACATCATCAAAATTTCTTTCTTCCCTGTTTGATTTATTCATTTCCTGTACAGTTCTTTCAAATCCTCAACCAAGGCATTACATGTATATGCACATGTACATTAGTTTGGCCTTAATAATCATGCTTCCTTGTTTATGACTTGAATGCAGAATGAGCTTTAAATTGAAGTTTTTCCCGTTTCTGGTTCAACAATCTTACATGAAACGAGTTCAATAAGGTAAAAAAGCTTTTAATTTGTATCTCAGTGTTTGAATTGCACTCATAAGCACATTCAGCTTATGAGCAATAAGGCAACACCATGTCAATGTATTGGTCTCTGGATTAAAATGCTGAAGTAGAATGTGAACATGACAATGGGGTCTGAGGGGATACTGTAAATGCAGAAAATTTCGCGGTGGTTTAATGTTCGCGTTTTTTGCGGTGGCCACTTCACCGCGAACTTAAAACCACCGCAAACATTTTTCCATGGCAGTAAGAGACTACAGTGCATGGTGCTACCGCAAACTTAAAACCACTGCGAAAAGTCCTTTTTCCTGCTACAGCGAAATCAAATCTCCGCAAACTTAAACGCATTTACAGTAGTCTGTCAGTACCTTCAGTTGGCTCACACAGTTTCAGGGAGGGAACACACAATCATGTACATGTAGTCAGACTTTTTTTTTCCATCCCACTCATTGTTTGAGAGCCCATGTTGTTGATTTTCCATTCTAAATGTGTCATTTTTAGCCTGTGAAAATGTATTTTCAACAGTTTAATGTCATGAAGGTAAGATTTATAGGACGGATAAAGTTTTTTGAAAATTCCGTCCTAACAAGCAGATTTTTGGGACGAGTCCCGGAGACAGCCTTGAGTCAGACTGAACTTTTTATTTATTTATTTATTTATCAAACTTTACAGAAAAACTTCTGCAAGGTGTGGGCAACAGGATGATTGAAACGTCCTTTACAGGACCCACACCTCCAGCACAGTTAAAAACATAACAATAAACTATAGAGAATGGGCAAATAAAAAACATAGAGATATTCTTACAAAATAACAGCAAAATACAAAATAATACCCAAACAAAACAACTGTAAAAGGGATCAGATAAACTAAGGTTAACAAACAAATGAGAATCATGTAACTGAAGGTTTTCCTTCCACAGTTCCACCCCTCTGTATTTATATGCCTGCATTGCTTTTTCCTACATGTAATGTGTATGTTAAAAAGTGTGAATTAACTAAGGAAATAAATTGGTGTGGTCTTGCTGGCATAGCAGCCTGTAAATGGGTAATGATTACTGTTGGCCCAGTCGTCAGGCTCAATAAAAGCGTGGGCGATACTGGGACAAACGGGGGTGAAATTTCTTCCAGCTACGATTGAATGAGGCAGGAAAGACTTTTACCACTGACAGCATTCAGAATCCCATTTCTCTAACAGAAATAATCGGGTTATCCCCATTTCCTGTTCGTTTATTTGGGTCAGTTTTCTATAGCAGGGCTGGAAACAGGCTTTTAGCTAGGATTTTATTATAGGGGGTCCAAATTTCTTACCGAGTCATGGAACCGGTGCAATGGCCTAGTGGGTAGAGTGTTTGCCTTGCATTCGGTAGGTCGTGAGTTCAAACCCCGGCCGAGTCATACCAAAGACTTTAAAAATGGTACATGCTTCTTTCTCTGCTTAGCACTCAGCATTCGGGAAAGAGTATGGAAGTTGAACACACACCACTACCAGTGGACTAGCCCCCTGCTGTAGTGATTGCGTTGTGTGGCCCAAGGGCTACTGAAACGGAGATGGGCGCCGCCCTATGTGCCATCAGGCGCGGGAAGGAACTTTGACTTTGACTTGACATGGTAAGTGATATACTGTAAGCGGGAGTATTGTAGGGGGGGTCCGGGGGCATTCACCTTCCATGGTGCAGAGTTGGAGAATTCTAAGTTAAAATGGTACATTCTAAGGTACTCTGAGGGGCAAAATAAATGTCAGATACGTCAGTTCTTTTTCTTGCCATACATTGTACCGTGTACGATCGTTGCGCAATAAAGTTCTTCTTGTTGAAGAACGTGACCACAAGTGACCTAGTAGCATCCCTGGGCAATCAGAATTTTCATGTTGGTGCAGAGGATCTTCTCCCCAGTGTAAGGATGTCTAGTCCAATTTCTTATTATTTTTAGAATAGTGCATCCAAAAGATGCATAGCAACGGTTGGGTGCATGCCAGGTTAAAAGCCTGGCTGGAAATGCAGGGTGCATATGCTATTTTGTGCACCCAAAATTGGAGCTGTGCACTTAATTTTCAATAACGCACGGACCTAAAGCTACCATGTGGTTATAATAAGCAGCTTCCTTACATTTGGATGCCAACAAATAGCACAACTTTGTTGCATTCCTTGCTAAAAGCTTTGAACGTTGCTGATGAATAAAATTTAAGCTTGAAGCTCTAAATAGAGACAGTAAGGTATATCATTCCACTTTATTCACAATCTATGCTGTGAATCAAACATTTTTCTGTGCATATGTCTGAATGCCTAAGTGTGCCAGGGTACTCATTACCCCACAAATAATTTTGAGTCCTGCATATAATAGTGATTTGAAAAGGCTTTTACCAGAGCTCATACTCAATGAAAAGCCAATTTCATTCTGAAGGGTTAGTACTAATGTCTCATACGAATCCTATCTCCAAGGTAATTATGTGCCTCTAGTAACAAGAGTATTAACTGCCATGAGAAGGCATAACAGATGCCAAGTAATTGACGTTAAGAGGATGAAAGAGTGGATACCTGATTGCTGAGTTTCATGTTATTACGGCTTTAGGGAAGAAATTTGACAGTGGAGGCAGCGTGGGTGGAACGATATATGGCAAGTCGTTATCGGTATACGACAGAGGAGGTTATTGACACATAAACTCGTGTGTTGGCAATTTCTCCTGATAGCTCGGTAATCCTAAATCATAGTTACTGGCAAAGGGAAATGCACCAAATCCTACCATTTTTGTGTAAAAACTTGAGGGCATGATAAAAACAGATGGCAGGGAGGAAAACTTGAGTCTGGATCACTCACTGAAACTGTGTGTACCAAGGCAGGGTTGGACAAGTCCACTAGCCGTATTGTCCAGGGCAAGTGAAAGTGCTGTTTGGGCAAGTGTGTGTCCCACTTGCCGATCGGGAAAGTAAGATTTTTTCCAGTGAGTTAAGTTTTAATATACTCATTACTTTTCAGAGTCATGACATCAAGCAATAGTCAACATAGAGGCAATAATAAGAATTCCATTGCTGGAAGTTAAAATGCATATAACAGTGACATTTGAGCTTTGGGCAAGTGTAAAATTGATTCGGGCAAGTAATTTGTTATGTGCTTGCCCTGATAGGACAAGTGAATTTTAGAAAACTTGTCCAACCCCGCAAGGTACAGACTTCCCAGCTAATCTCCAAGCAGATCCACGGTGGCGTAATATAGTATCAAACCCACCGTAGGTAACGCGTAAAAGTGACCAGATTTACAAAAGTGTCTCCAGGTCAGTATGACTCCTTTTTGGTGGTTCTTAATTTTCTCTGAGAACTGACAAATTCAATAGGTGTGACTCTGCTACTTACTTGAGAATCATTGTCATTGTATCCTTCCTATTCTGTCCTTGGAATGGTAAGGCACCAGTCAGCATCTCAAACTGCAGGAAGAAAAACAACGATTATACATGTACCATTGTACAATTGTAATAAGTCCCTATTCAACACTATTGTAAATTGAAGAATTTGAACATTTTGTGTAGTTGTAAAACAAGTCAACATCCTTAGCTGCAGGAATAAAAGAGGAATTTCAAAGTACATGCTAAATAATTATATCATTAGTAACACGTTTCCTGTCAATAGTGTTCTGACTAACAAATCACAAAGAAACAATAGATGTGAATTTGTTAAGCAAGATGGCAATAAGATTCCAAAGTAGTCAAGACATAAAAAAGTATCTTGACATTGAATTTCACAGTAGCTGCCTTATTCTATAATTTTAAACACCTACCATAAGGACTCCGTACGACCACCAGTCAGCAGTATGGTTGTGTCCCCTCCTGTTCACCACTTCAGGGGCCATGTACTCTACTGTACCACAGAACCAGCCACAAATAAAACAAACAAACAAACAAACACCTACCATAAGGACTCCGTACGACCACCAGTCAGCAGTATGGTTGTGTCCCCTCCTGTTCACCACTTCAGGAGCCATGTACTCTACTGTACCACAGAAGGAGTCACAAATAAACAAACAAACAAACACCTACCATAAGGACTCCGTACGACCACCAGTCAGCAGTGTGGTTGTGTCCCCTCCTGTCACCANTAGCTTAATAGCCATTCTTTAAAAAAAAAAAGTTAGGTTTGCCTTATTGGAATAATTTGTAGCAGATTGCGTAACATAGCTCAAAACCTTGCTCCTATAGTATGTAATGAAGGTAATGGCAACAATCTCGTCAAAAAGATAAAAGCTCAACACACAAATGAATAAAAAATATGTCATTGTTTTGGTTCTATACACTACACCTTAATGTACCCATATTACCAAATGATCGGAAAACGTTGAAGGCACATTAGGCGACAAAAGAACTATTTTGAATCCAAAATTAAAATCCATTCGACCTATTACTGCGATAGAGCTGTATTGCAATTAAAAACCAGTGACCGTAGGTAACATACTCTCCGACGTAATTATGATTTATGTCGGTTGTGTTGTTTTCTGGTGTGTGACACTATGTTTTATATGAAAAATAGGTTCGAACACTAATTACATAGACCGACTACAATACTCAGTCGACGGTCACAGAGTAAAAATGACAGCTTGTTCCGCCAACACCACCGCTGGACTCAGAACTCCACATGACGGTAGCGCATTGGTCCCAGCGGGGTGGGGGATGTGCCACGCGGGCTGCTAAGTACGGGCGGGCACACGACTTCCAAACACATGTATCTGGAATTGGACATTAAGGTTTCTTAGATAGCCTCCAAAGGAGACCCTCTGGGTCGTTTTTTTTCTCATCTTTTTCACCATTTGGCATTAAAAAAAACCGTGACTTTTGCAGGACGTTAGCTAGCTAACCTTTTTTTTGTAAACCAGATTCAGATTCAGCTTTATTCCTGGATGACTTGCCATGTATATACACATGAAATGCGTCATCAGTCACAGAATCAACTTTAAAACATTAATGCATTTACAACATTTAAAATTAGACAGCAATCGGATTAAAAAAATATACATGACAGAATCAACATTCTTTACCGATCAACTAGCACTTTCGTACAGCAATCTTACAGAACGGGGAGCAAATGACAGTTCATGTCTCTTCGTTTTACTTCTAGATGCCCTGTATCTAGCCGGGTATCCAGACCGCCGTGCTATACTCGCTAATCCCTTCGGGCCGGCAACCGATTAGCCCCGCCGCAGAACACAGTACGCGGGCCCTGGTTATCTCTCCGGGTGCCAATTACCTCTGGGTGCAAATAGAGACTGGGGCTTCTAACGTTCTCTGGCGCAAGGACTATAGATTAGCGCGAAAGGGCTATAGTTTAGAGCGAGGGACTGGTATCCAGGCTACCCTGTATCGGGCTTCCCGACGAAGACTGTACGAACTGGTCGCTTGTGTATAGCGACTCACAAATTGAAAACGGTCAGCAAAAGTATTTTATGAAACGAGAAGAAAAAGATAGCAGGCTAGATTTCGCGGGTATTCCCTCTGCATTTCACGAGAAATACATCGGTCTACTGCATACAAAACTCACATAGAGTTATACCAACACCATGTGAAGGTCCGTTAGGCTCCGACATGAAATCGAACATAGCCAAATAGGGGAACCGTACGCGTGGGAAAGCTTAACTTCTTTTACTATCCAAGCAGAGGTTAGGTTCCGGATGTTTTTTTACGTTTCTATGGCTTAGGCATTTTCCCGGGCTTTCTATTATATACCGTTTCCTTTCTTTATGCCTCGCGGCCTAGGCCGGGAGACATCAGAAAGCCCGATGAAAATGACAAAAAAAAAAAATAATCTCCAAGCAGATCCTACGGTGCCATAAGATAGTATCAAAGCTGGCCAGGGAGTATAGCCGGCTAAGGGAGTCAAACGGGCACCGGCACGGGAAGTTTTATATTATACATTACGCACCGTGGATCTGGTTGGAGATTTAAAAAAAAACGTCAAAAAGCAGCCGGAGTCTTATCTGTCTAACCTCTGCTTGGAGAGGAGACTTGTTTATACTAGGCGATAGCTAAATCTTTCAATTTCTTTAATCTCCAAGCAGATCCTACGGTGCCATAAGATAGTATCAAAGCTGGCCAAGGAGTATAGCCGGTCAAGGGGAGTCAAACGGGCACCGGAAACCGAATGGATGCAGATCCTACGGTGGGTTTGATACTATATTACGCAACCGTGGATCTGCTTGGAGATTACAATTTCTTGGCAGGCGAGAAGATGACTCAGCCAGGCATCCTAGCCACGTGACCCGTGACTGGTACATACAGTACCAACGGGACGTCCCTCGAGCCCTGTGCTAAACATGGTTGTATCGACACCAGACCAGGATTGAAAATTCAAGTAAATTGCCATGTGCTTGAATCGTGATTTATTTCAGAACTACGTAGCTTAAACGAAAACTATATCGTTAATGAAGAGTCGCCCTAACCAACTATTGTGCTAGATCTATTACTAGATTTTATCTGTGGTACCAAAACACTTCCAGATGCCCGCATATATAATATTTTGTAGAGGTTCGTCTGAAGTTAGATTACATAATTTACAAGTCAAGATTCCACAAGCAAATGGAATCATACCCCGCACTCTACAACTACAGTACAAGAAAACCCACAAAGACCAACAGCGACAATCAACTGATGAGAGACCGTCTATAAAACAAGAAGCTCCCACATGCCTTGTAAGACCTTGTAGAGATCTATAACGTCCTTGGGCTACTCAACTCGACAAGCCCCCCTCCCGCCTATTAAACAATAACACTACAGTATCGCCTCCCCAAAGAACAGGTCCCCAAGTGTTATACTTCGAGTGGTACACTTCGAGTGGTACACTGTATCATTTCAGAATGAAGTTCTACATACCAAAGAACATTGGGGAGCTATCCAGTCGGAAAGGCAGGCGTGTACCGCGGTCTGTTCAGTTGTTATTTTCCATAAACGAGGCGCCCGCTCTTCCACGTTGATCGATCATTTCACCATATTTGTTACAGCCACGTGAAAGTCTGTCCGTTCAAGGGAGGCCATCCTTTGTCCGTTGCCATGATGTAACTCACGAAGAGACTGCAGAATGTCACGAAATAAGTTTAACTCGAATCAACATAACTGTTTTGACTGTGAGAAAAGTAGTGGACCCCACACAGGACAAGCTTTATATCTGGACTGTTCCACTATCCCCCAGTTCGACACCCCGTCGATGACCCCGTTATGACCCCGGCCTGACTTACAAGATTTTATTCTTCAAGCAGATGTTGGGTAGAAGTGGTGGTCGGGATTTCGCAGGCCGCGGCTTCTATACTCCGACCCAATCCCCGCTTGGAGATTATTTGTGAAGCGTTTCCGACTAGTTTCTGTAGGTTTCGGTTTGCCCAGCATGTCTTTTTCCGAAGTACCGACGGATATTAAAAACAGTTTTAACTCTACTCTACGCTTCACATATAAAGTGAATTGGAGAAGGTGCTTTAATAGTTAGTGGCATAAACAGATTGAAATGTCGGAGGAGGATATAGCTATAGAAACTATTTTTTTCGTAGCTGGACTTCGCGAACGAAGACCATTCTCTAGGGGGTTCGTCGGCCACATGCTCGCTGATGGCTAGTCAGTCCTATGCATGCGGGACAGACACACCCGTTCACAACGGTTGCAGGGGAATGCTTCGTTGGGGGCCTGGATCACGGCGGTGTGTCTGCAGCCTTTCTCCTCAAGAGCAGCTCTATAGAAACTACATTTATTGTCATAATGAGCTGACATCAAATGCTCAAAGCCTGTACGTGGATTTTATTTGCCGACACTTTATACATTTCGAAACGTTACCATCTGAACTGTACCTATTATTCGTGGTGGGTTTAACCCGTAGCGGTTAGAACCAAAAAAATTTAAAAAACTTAAGTCCCTAGAAATGTCTAGCGACTGTTTATTTCTTTCACTTCCGTCACTTATTGGGTTTGTGTCGGTCGTAGAAAGAATCCTATTATTAGTATTTATCAGAGGTAAGACTGTTACCCATTGTGACCTTCTTCTCTCACATACCTCAATTTCCGTCAGCCGGTCTTATCAACGCGATGGTTTTTCGCTTGCGTAACATAGTCTCCATGTTTGACTCAGGCCGGTTTTCTCGGGCCCTCTATTTTGTCATATTTTCTCTATGCCCATTAGCCATACTCTTCAACATGTAGGTTTCGGGTCTGTTTTCATTATGCCTACCACATTACCCCCCACACAGTCAGAGGTTCGACTCAGGCTTGTCTTCGGCCCCGGGCTTTCCCTTTGGTGGACAACACATTGAAATGTAAAAGAAAAAGCCGAAGCCGGACTTAGAGAGCTTTCATAGTAAGGAAGGAATTATTACCTCCATGAAAAAATGGAGGTATAGTTTTGAGTGTGTCTGTGTGTGTGTCTGTGTGTGTGTCTGTGTGTGTGTGTGTCTGTGTGTCCGCATATTGTGGTCAGCATAACTTGAGAATCTCTTGATGGACTACGATGATATTTGGTATGTGGGTAGGGGTTGGGAAGACGAAGGTCAAGGTCAATTTTGGGCCCCCTGGTGTGTGACCTTGGTACTGCAGTGCAACTTCCGGTTTTGCTATCTCGGTGTTCTGAACATGCTATGGTCAAGATTTCTACGTATTAGATAGCTCTTGTGCTCAGAAAACATTGACATAAGTTTGGGCCCCCTAGCGTCTAGTTTCGGGATAGCAGGGGCATTTTTGTCAAAAACTTCTGACGA
>NC_049982.1:29805583-29811678 GCF_000003815.2 Branchiostoma floridae
TTGTTTTCAATTGCGTAACATAGTCTCCATGTTTGACTCAGGCCGGTTTTCTCGGGCCCTCTATTTTGTCATATTTTCTCTATGCCCATTAGCCATACTCTTCAACATGTAGGTTTCGGGTCTGTTTTCATTATGCCTACCACATTACCCCCCACACAGAGGTTCGACTCAGGCTTGTCTTCGGCCCCGGGCTTTCCCTTTGGTGGACAACACATTGAAATGTAAAAGAAAAAGCCGAAGCCGGACTTAGAGAGCTTTTATAGTAAGGAAGGAATTTTTTGACCAGTCTTTCAACAGTCCGGAATGTAGCATGCTGTCCCAACAGAGGAACTATTATTTCCCCAGGGGTATATCAAATTTCCTTCATTCACTGGTTGCTTTTTTTCCGATGTGGCTAATACTGCATGGAAGCCAGACTGTTTTCATGGGCTGTGCAGGCTAAGCTTCTAAATCTTCCACCCACTATACTCTATACTCTCCAAGCAGAGGTTGAGTCGCGGAAAAATTACAACGACGCTCCTCTTACGTTAGAGAAGCGCCGGTGTAATTTTTCCGACTACAACTATATCTACGCGACTCAACCTCTGCTTGGAGAGTACTCTCTCTAGTTTTCCACACACATGTTTCCTAAATCTCTAATCCTTTTCTACATATGGTCTAATCGCCTACGCATATATTTCTCAGAACACGGTACATTAAACACGGTCTCACTATATTGTAACCCTGACTCATTTCCTCATTTTCTAAGGTATTAGATCTACTCTACTCGAAAAAATTACACCGGTGCTCTTGTGAAAGGCGCCGGTGTATTTTTTTCGATTACTACAATATCTGCGCGTTTCGACCTCTGCTTGGAGAGTATTAGATCTACAGGACAGCCCCAAATTGTAGAGGGATTCAGCATACCCCCTGGGTAGAAGTCATTAGTTCTCTTCAAGGGTCATTACTCACGGCTGTCATCCGGACGCATACTCCTGACCCCTCCTTCTCAGAAGAGATCAGGAAAGTGTGACCAATACTTTTCTACACTAAAGTTTTAATATATCTCAACGGTACACGGAATTCAGATAAATTACATTACAATACAGGGGCACCCTGTTACATCTTTATCGTTTATTTTATGTCCATGGCATCTGGAGTGTAGACATAAAACGGACATGAGATTAAAAATCACAACATTCTAACCTCTACAGGCTCCGTGGAGCTCGACACAATACGCCAAGGGAGTGAGGATAATGTTTGTACTGGCCGGCCGACTCCCCTAGCGTACTATTGACTCTATTTGTCCAATTTCTACAACAAGACCACAGATCGACGGAGCCTGGTAGAGGCTATCAGTTTTATCAATCTTCATACAACCTTTTGTTTCGAAAATAACGCCCCACACGAAAATTTCCAAGCCTGGCCTCAGTCCCCGTTGACCCCGAAGCTTGTTTGGATAAATAGATCAGGAACATAGATAACGGCGCTGGTGCGCTGGTCAGGCCAGTAAGTGAAGAGCAGAGAACATACCCGGGCAGGGTTGTAGCCAGCCTGAAATCATTTTCAGTCCCCTTGATTTTGAATGGGAATTCTATCGAGCACCGAAGGCATGGCGTGACGTTGCGCGTTATTTCTAGGGGGTCTGGATACCAGAAAATTTTGAAATCTAGACCCTCTGAAGCACTATTTCCTGCATTTTGAGGTGCAAATTTTGCTTGTTGACTACGCTTTTCAACGGAATCTGTTTCGGTGAAGAAGAACACATGGGTTTCAGTTTTTTTTTTTTATATCTTTACATATCAACTTTTGTCTGTACCAGGGGACGGAATGGGGAAAACTTTTTTTCAGTCCCCAGCTGCAAAATTCCTTCAAAGGACTGAAAGACTGGTGCTGGCTACAACCCTGTACCCGGGATTGCCACTGATGGATTTCATGAAAACCCGAAACAGATTGGAATTTCGTAGTCCGAAGCCGGACGATGATAAACCTCATTGATAATATAAAGCGATGTCTAGTGGTTGAGTTTCTACCGTTTAAAAGAATAGCGATGATTCCATATGCAAATTATGGTAGAAACGTTAAAATGTTGTCGTCAGGACTGCCTTTCTTTCTATCTTTTAAATAATAATAATAAGTCGAGTCAAACATGGAGTCAAATAGTCAAATATGTTACGCAAGCGAAAAACCATCGCGTTGATAAGACCGGCTGACGGAAATTGAGGTATGTGAGAGAAGAAGGTCACAATGGGTAACAGTCTTACCTCCGATTAATACTAATAATAGGATTCTTTCTACGACCGACACAAACCCAACTAGAAAGGTAATATTTGCAAGCAAATACAGAATGTTACCTTCACATGGTTTAGTCTAGCATTTCTACCTGGAAGGGTAAACTCATTAGTTGCAGAAGTTGACACAGGATAAGTCAAGACATGCAAGAAGGTACAAATAAATTTTGTTAATTTTTTATCTGTAACGTTATACATCTTGAATAATGAACACAACGTCCAATATTGTTCCAAACAGGGTTTCTCATCATCATCTCATCACAGCCCCATAGCTACAAGCCACAGGGGCAGTCTGTCTGTCCAAAAAGGTTTTCCATTTCTGACGGTCGTCAACAGAGTTTACTCGACGACATTTAGTGTGTCGTCTGCGGGAGCGTCAGGGCCTATGAATTTTTTCGGCTTGGGGAGGTCCAGGGAGAAATTTCTTGGCTTGCGGAGAGAGAGCCATGGAAAAAAAGTGGTTTCCTTCAACAATATGTATTCAAATTAAAAAAAAAAAAAAAGCTNTCATTTTTCCAATTTGTTTTTATCGCACTTTCTTAGGATTTTAAATCTACATAGAATGCCATCCATGATATTGACTTGCTGTGGCCTTACTAGAAAACTATGATGTGTTCAGTTACCTATCATGCCGCCCACATCGTAGTAGATGGAGATCTCGTCAGCGACCGTCTCCTTCCAGCCGTACTGGGAATGCAGGTAGAACGGCAGCCAGAAGAAAAGGGACTGGTTTACCATCTTCAGACAGGCGTAGGACAGGGAGTACTGTAAAATTCATAAGTTTTAAAATTATTGTATTTAACGATATCTAACGATAATGAATTCCTAGTTTCTTAGTATATCAATACATGCCAGACATTTATGATTCGTTACTCGAGTCAAGTGTCTCTAAGTCACATGATCCGAGTAATTGAATCATCACTTCTGAAGAAGGTCGACGAAAGTGCGACTGAAAATTCGAGGTAAGCTAAGTTTGGTGTTGTATGACAGCGGAAAATCTTGAATATGTATGTACATGTATTAATTACAAAACCAGTATAAGGAATTGAGCTGGCCAGGGATTGATCTGAGACACCGGCCGGCCATCTGCTGTCACTGAAACAGGGAGGAGCATTTCTATAATCTCCTAACAGATCTTGCGGTGACAGTAACATAAGACGTGGAAGGAGTTTTATTCCACTCGCGGCTAAACTCCTTCCCCAGCTTATGTTACTGTCTTAAACCACCACAGGATCTTCTTGGATATTACATTTTTTCAATTATGCTCCCTGTTATCATACTAACAGCAGTAAGAAGATTTGTGGTGCTCATGCTTTTACGATCAATTCATATCTTTATTGGGAAAAATTCAGTGCCCCTTGCACATCCCGGTAGACGTTTTGCGCCAAACAGGAAGGAGGACAATTAACACCTACCCGGCAAGCACACCATTATTGAATAGAATTAAAGCTCCTCCCGGTTTCATTGATAGCAGATCCCGATGGCTCGATACTCTCATTGGTCAGCTAATAAACTAATCTCCAAGCAGATCCACGGTGGCGTAATATAGTATCAAACCCATCGTCTCCGGTACCCGTTTGACTCCCTTTGGCCGGCAATACTCCTTGGCCGGCAATACTCCTTGGCCGGCTTTGATACTATCTTATGTCACCGTAGGCTCTGCTTGGAGATGACAGCTTAACACCTTATAGGTCAGACATCGAAGTTAGGGCTGCCCATTGACAAGCATGTTGAAATACACTGAATGAAGGCTTCAAAAAAGTACTAACCCATAGTTCAATCTTTAAAATTCTTCTCCACCAGAAAGTCACTTGGGTCTAGTTTATAAGCATTCAAAGAAAACAGAGGGTTGTTTGGCTCATTCTCGGAGAAAAGCTCGCTCTATGAAAGAAACCTCACCTTTGACCCATTTTCCCTCCTGATACAACCAGTAGCACCCTATAACTAAAACCTGTCCTTACACCAGCTGAACTGCTGAACTGAACAAATTTTGACCCAAACAGGAAAGCTTAGACCCTACCTGTCTCTTCTAACTCAAAAAGTATCCAGATTGGGCAAAAATTTTCAAGGAAAAGAAGGATTTTCAAGGATTCTAAGTCACACCCAAATCGTCTTCCCATTTTTTGCCCTCTACCGCGCAACGCAACTCTGACGTCAGCCCTACTGGGTACCCGAATAAGGGAGTTGAGGAAAAATTATTATCCCAGCTGATACAGGGAGGGGATGCGATAGCGTTTCCCAAAGATGAACTGTATTGATTGCTCCCTTGGGAATTTAGAGCCAAATCTATACCCAGTGCACCACAGCTTACCCCATGCAATAAGGCATGTAAAGCAGTGGGGTAGTGTACCAAAAGTCATGTGACTTTCCCAAAATCCATAGGTGTTTATCTCTTAGCAAGTCTTAATAACTACTAACCATAGTCAGTTCTACATCTCTGATGTAAAATTGCAACTTTTCAATAGAGGGTTTTCTTTTTTTACAACTTTTTTTACTAGTTTTCATACAATGCTGTTTCAATGAAACTGGCAAACTGTACACACAAAACACAACATTACACAGCTGAAATGTCCCTACATACAGCAAAATCCTGTTTAATGGACAGCAAGTATTGCCCTGTACTACATTCAGGAGTATTATTTGCAATAGCTCCTCTTTTTAGGGTCTCATAGGATCAAAAAGTATCCAATTCAGTGTTGCTGGGGGGGGGGGGGGGGGAACACCAGTAGGGCACATTATGATTGACAGGTCCTAATTGGGAAGGCATACAATTACATGGG
The DNA here is from genome assembly GCF_000003815.2 of Branchiostoma floridae. Classification (NCBI taxonomy): domain Eukaryota; kingdom Metazoa; phylum Chordata; class Leptocardii; order Amphioxiformes; family Branchiostomatidae; genus Branchiostoma; species Branchiostoma floridae. Next base: position 29,810,634 of record NC_049982.1, read on the forward strand.
ACTAAGTCATCATTAAGTCCATCATTTTCCTTGAATTCATACCACTTTTGTAGTAATCTATGCTATCTGAGTTATTCCTGACAACTTCCAATACATGCATGCACATACTTTATGCTGCAAAAAATCACAAAATATCACATTTTTGCTACATTTTTGGGAAATTCATGCACAAAACTGGGTCCACACTTGACAAAACCTCTTGTATACGATATTGCAACATGGTTTCAGCAAATCTGAGACAGCTTATGGTTCAAAAGGCCTCAAATGCAAAATGGGGGTGGGGGGCAGTACAGGTCAGACATCGAAGTTAGGGCTGCCCATTGACAAGCATGTTGAAATACACTGAATGAAGGCTTCAAAAAAGTACTAACCCATAGTTCAATCTTTAAAATTCTTCTCCACCAGAAAGTCACTTGGGTCTAGTTTATAAGCATTCAAAGAAAACAGAGGGTTGTTTGGCTCATTCTCGGAGAAAAGCTCGCTCTATGAAAGAAACCTCACCTTTGACCCATTTTCCCTCCTGATACAACCAGTAGCACCCTATAACTAAAACCTGTCCTTACACCAGCTGAACTGCTGAACTGAACAAATTTTGACCCAAACAGGAAAGCTTAGACCCTACCTGTCTCTTCTAACTCAAAAAGTATCCAGATTGGGCAAAAATTTTCAAGGAAAAGAAGGATTTTCAAGGATTCTAAGTCACACCCAAATCGTCTTCCCATTTTTTGCCCTCTACCGCGCAACGCAACTCTGACGTCAGCCCTATACTACCGGTAGATCTGCCTGGAGATTATTCCGCCGTATACTCACGGGGATGACCCCAGGTAGACAGACTGCCTGAAAGAAGCTGATGGCTGGAGGGCGTGTCTTCGTGACGGCCTGCACGTCTACAGGTGAGTCATTATCAGTCTGCACTACTGGAGCACTAGGTCCAACACCTGGCGTGACAGAAAGACATAACAATAACTTCATCTGTGTACATCCATATTGCTTTTGATAGGACACAGATGGGGCGCGCTATAGGCTTTCTGCACTTATGGTCCAA
>NC_049982.1:29811778-29812908 GCF_000003815.2 Branchiostoma floridae
TAATTCTATTACAGAAGTTGTATAATCACTTATGGGTCACTTTAAATGACCTAGCCCCCCCACCCCCACCCCCCACCCCCTAAGTAACTAAGTAACGTACAGCAGATAAGTCTCAATGGTATAAAGAGATTACATGTGTCATCTGTCCCATCCTCATCACCACTGCGGTCATCACTGACGCCAGCATCACCTCCGCCCTTTGGTTCTGGAAGACCTGGGAATGACAAGAGTCAAAAGCTTGTATTAGAACGAGGCACATTTTGAAAAAATGCAATTTTTGCTAAATAAAACGCATGCATATGTCTTACTTTGACGAACAAAAATGGAGATTTTGCTGATATACGCCCATGGAAATATAGAGACAGTCCATCTACATGTAAAATGTAAGATTCTGGCCCCTTGTACCTATACCCTCAAATTTGTACTACATGACAACAGACTAATCTAAGGTAATTCAGAAGACCCTCATCATGAATACCTGCCCACCCCCACGCAAAGATGGACACTTTCAATATCACAGCATGTCGGAAATGGGCTTTTTCAAACTCACAACAGCTTAAAGTGAGTAACAAGGGAGTCTCGGTTCAAAAGTTGCAAACTTTTATAATTTCTGTGCTTAGATAGACTGTCTCAATATTTTAGAATATGCGGCAATACCGCCCACCACACCACCACTCCCACCCCCACCCCAACATACACTTGTATGGAAATAATTCTTACACTAAGTTTCTGCGCCTGCATTAATTGGTCCATTCCCCGTATGTATAGCCCGGCAATTTAGGCCCCTGTGACATGTAGCCAACCCTGATGGCCTCTTGGCATTTTCCAGACCGTAGCTGGAAGTTAGTCGCGATCGTGAGCAAGGTTATGTGTATTTGGGATTTGGTCGACACGGATGCAAACTAGTCTAATAACCCGTCAGCAACGATCCACTTAAGGTTTTTTTTTTTTTTTTTAAGTTAAGAAAGTCATATTCTGTCTGTATGTGGTCACAACAGCCGACCTTGTTCTGTGTGTGGTGTGTGTGTGTGTGTGTGCGGGGGGGGAGGGGGGGGGGGGGGTTCCGAACTTAGTTGTGTGAAATTCCTGAAAGTATGACAGGGGCTTTAGCGAAGATTTCAAGAAAATCC
>NC_049982.1:29813475-29832333 GCF_000003815.2 Branchiostoma floridae
ATAGTCAGTCAGTCAGTCAGACAGTCATATTGGTTGCAGAATGACTGTAGATTGGTTTATCTTTATGTGGGAAGGCACCGGAAAACTACATCCTTCCTACCGACTTGTAGTTGAAAAATAAGGACACGGTGTAATATTATATATATAAGTTGGACTACTAAGCTATCTGATACATGTATAGACAATCAGTAAATCACAAGCGGGAAGAAAAAGCATTTAAAAGTATTGTGTAAGGAATGGATAACATATACGATTACTAACCAACTTCTTTCGGAGAAGGCACAAGGGCAAAGAAATTAACAATTCCTCCAGCAAAGAGAATTGTCGATGTTACCAAAAATGCGTACTAAAATGAAAGGGCAAACAACATTAGATGGAACATAGAACGTATACATATAATCAGTTGTCTTAATCCCATGTCCAATTAAATTCAAAGTAGAGCTTAATCCTGGTGAATTAGGCGTCAAGCGTATGACTGATACCTGAATCTGACGGTAAAGTCCCCTTAGACATCGAAAAAACACGTCTCTACATTGTTATGCAAATCGAGACAACGGTAGAGACGAGAACTGTGTATAAGTGTGGGGAATTCACCTTTGACATATTACCCACAGTTCCTGTTGCTGCACATGCGTACTTGGAACCGTAAAAAGTACCTGTCTTGTTTCTAAATTAAACGCAGCCCCCGATCTAAGACGGTGTGTGTACAAATTCACACAAGAAACTAGAGTTCGGCGACCTCATACCTCTATGAAATATTAAGAGCTTTTGTAAATTTTATGCAAATGACTTACACATTTACATAATCTATGCATAGTGATGTTCATCATTGACTATCGTACACATGTCATAAGTAAATAAGAGCATTTTTAACCATTAAACGGTTTTGAAATGTTTGCATATATTATGCAAATCAGTTCCTCGTTTGCCTATTTGGTATCTGCTTATGTTCCATAATGAACATGTGTTACATCTATTGAAGACTAGTTATTAAAAACAATAGAATTAAACAATTCCCTCATTAACTATGCAAATCAAGTCCTCATATACATAACATGTATATCATTATGAACATCTTTGCCTAAGCTACCTGCATGCCTAAAATGATGCCATTTTCCAGCGCCTTTGCAAGAGAAGTATACCCTATACCTCATAGCCATAGTCCAGAACCTGTGCCACCACCAAGGCTCCTATGATGTTGCCAACAGAGGGACAGGCCGACCACATACCCCAAACAAGACCTTGGCTGAGGATCAGGACATACAGAGGCGATCAGAAAATTGTTTTAAGCTAGGCCATGTTGATTTGATTATATGGATGACAACTTCTGTGAACCCTTCCACTGAACGTGCAAATTCAAGCAAAAGCCTCTTTCGTCTAGAACGTTGAACATAAAAGACTATACACACAGAGAATGGTTTGCCGAACCATAGACTCTTAATTTTTGTTCTTTCACATCTGCCTCTTTACCCCTGGAAATGAATTTCATATTGTACGACTTTAGTATCCGCATCTTTCAGTTTACGACATTTTTATGCTTACTTTGCAGTACGATTTCAAGTATGGTTGATAAACTTTGGGGGACGAAAGAAAATTGATGCTCGCGCGGTGGCATCCACATAATCAAGATAACATAGTCATGCATTACAACAATGAAGGAGAACCTCCTGGTTAAAAAGAACAGTCCACACAGAATATATGTCAAGTTAACATGGTAAACTTAAAGCGCGTTCATATGGACAATAACTATATTTACAGTGATAAATTGACGTTTCTAATAGTGCATATAACATTATATGCATGTATATTCCCCATATTGAATAAAATCGAGCTGTTAGACAGTCCGAACCTACACACCACTTCTTTCATGCATCAGACGCTCTGATCAAGGTCAATGTTCTGATGATGTACCAAAGTCACGAAACAGGGTACATAATTAAATAAGCCCTTGATCTTTGTCTTTCCGACACACACCCTCATACCAAATATATGTACAATCCACCCATGGGTTCAAAAATTTTGCTGACAAAAAATATCCGGAAACACAAAATGACACGCAGACAGACGCATCCAAAAAATTACTCAACTTTTCAATAAGATAAAGGTGCACTCTCACTGCACTTGCGTCAAGCTTGCGCCATTACGGGGTTCGAAAGATACTCAACGAATTTCAGAGATAAAAAACGAATTCTCATCCGCTTGTTGTGTATTTTGTCGTCTTCTAAGTCATACTTTTACGTATTACGCGATATCTAAATTATCTAAAGAATCGGAGAACTAACAAAACAGTGACGCAGTGAACGAACTCCGCAATTACGCAAGCTTGACGCAAGTGCAGTGAGAGTGCACCTTAACAGGGCGCGGCCTTACGATAATTTCCCGAACCAGTTCCCCATGATGGCGACTACACATGGCCAGCCCATGGACTGCGTTAGTCCGAACAGCACGTACATGGTGATGTAAAATGGCTTGCTGTAGAGATGTACCCACTCCGTCAAGCACCCAAACACAAACGCCTGGAATAATAAGGACATCAGTTTTCCATCATTGAGTAGGCAGCACGTAAATGGCAAAGACAAGTATCATGATTCAAATAAATGTGCTCTGAAATAGCTAAACGGTATCCAGTGATCGTATCACAGTGATAACGTATGATGCTAAATAGCACACTGCCCGCAAAGGTCCAATACTTACTACAACAGCGGATAGACACATTCCCAGAGATAGCATCTTCCTCATGTCAAACCTGTTATGTATAAGAGTGGAACCGTTAGTTACAACTGTATATTACAAGTTGCAACCCAACTTACAGTTGTTGATAAAAGCTAGGATTGTTACCTCCGATCCGTGAGGCCTGAAGAATGTTATTGACTTCCGAAAGGAGTATTGTTGTTGTCTTCATTTGTGTGTGCTTCAGTGTGTTATAACTCAATATCCTTTTGGTAGAGGTCCACATTGGTGCATAGTGATTTGGGGGACCGCGGTAGTATTTCCAGGGAATGCAAGAATTATAGAACGGCACTATCATCTTGAAAGTACTGTGATACGTCCATTAAAACAAACATCTGTTTGTCGCTGCATGAAACTAATATGCAACTCTCCAAGCAGAGGTTTAGGCCACTGCCTTGACAAGAAACAACTACGTTTACCTAAACATGTTATTAAAAAATTGTTATAAAGAAATTGTTTCTTGGTAAAGAGGGCATCGAACAACTTTGCCTACACAACAAACACCGTGATTACATAACGGAGGTTTGTGCCCTGCGGACTCTTGTTATTAGTTGTGTTTGGTATAGAAATGGTCAAACAAAAGCATGAATTTTATCTTCAAGTCAACTCAACTGTCATCAATCACTTGAGAAATAATTGTTTATCTCTTACCTGTCTCCGATGACGCCACTGATGTATAAACCCTACAAAACAATACAGAGGGATAGTCAAAGAGACTTGATCTTGACATTGAAGATACCTAGATTAAACTTTATCTATCTCAGAGTACGTGTCACACCTAACCTTTGCGCCCTGGTCGCGTTGTTCAAAGCCATCTAACGACGATGACTATCTCAAACAACAGGGGCCAATCAACTCATGATTTTAACCCTTAGTTTAAGTCTCAAAATAAAGTCATCACCGCACCCTACATCTGGCCTCAGTTTAGGATGGCGGAACTTTGTTTAAACTTGCCTCAATTTTGCTATTATAGCTCTGATATTGAATTTATTTCTGGCCATGTATTTTTCTTTTCTTTACCGGTACTAGATATTTTTGAGTGATTGGTAAAGATTAGATGTGTATTTCAAATTGCACATGATTCATTATAAAGCTATGGGATTGACTGAATGACTGACATGATTCATATTACATACTACCATGACATACCACCTTTGTTTTTGCTATATTACCATTAATTCAATTTGATATCGTTATCGATTGCTATTGTGTTGTATGTATATATAGCCCCCCCCCCCCTCGAATCTTTGGAAAGCGCCAAAAATTGTAACATGTAAATCTGGTAAAATAAAGATAAACAAACAAACAAACAAACAAACAAACAAACATCTAGAAGACGCATGGACTCACCAATGCATAGGAGATAAGAAGGGTGGAGTCCAACCAACCCAGAAATGGTTCTGCATCTCCCATTGAGTCAAACAGGCGATGGTCCATCCAAATCTAAAAAAAAAAAAAAGATTGTTGTTGTTATTCTCTTTCGAGAATTATTTGGAATGACTAATAAACCTGTCTTGTTTTTTGGCCAATTTTGTTTCAGTAATTTATTAAAATTCTGTCGCAATATTCTGGATTTGATTCACATTTTACACTGCGTTTCTTCGAATATCGCATAGTCGTCATCTATCGTTACGTTATAAGCTAATTCAACTACTAGTACGTATATTGCTAGTTGTCTTGTACAATATTACGTAACCTAAGTTTGCCTTACACTGTACCCGTTCTACAAATATTGTGAAATAAACTTTGACCTGACTTGACTTTTATAAACACCATTGTGAGTGGGGGGGGGGGGGCTGATTTCGTACGCACGGTCATTTCAAAACGTCGATCATACGATTGGCGTCCTGTTGAATTTAAGGTCACAAAGATCTAGGGCTGGCCATATGAAAGCATGCTAGTGCACTGCAAATAAAGGCGTCACAAAAGTCCAATCTCAAAAATTCTTCTCCGTCAGAATGTCACAAAGGTTCAGTGCAAAAACAACAACAGGGATTTGTTCAGCTTAAACTCCGAAAACTTGAATAGATCACTCAATAAACAAACCCTACTTTACCCTTGACCCCACTTTTCTCCAGAATCAATCCGCAGGACAAAACCACGTCTGTCCTTTAACACAGCAACTCAACTCAACTCAACTGAACGAAATTCAATGTTGACTGAAATGGGGAAGTCTGACACCCAAATTCTCAAGATAGATAGGACCAATCTTTTCAAGGAAATGAAGGGTTTTCAAGGAGTTTATGTTCATCATTCATAACCATTTTGAGATCTCCACCACAACACAACACAACTCAGCCTATACAAGGAGTCGTGTTCAACTAAGATGGCGACAGTTTTTGTCGATTTTGAGTAGCCTGGTATTCAGCCGTATTATAGGTCCCGAATCTCTTCTGTCCTCGGAGACTCGGGACCTATAATACGGCTGGATACCAGGCTAGGTTTTGAATATACCATTGAGGTACGTACGTACAAATTGTACATAGCTTACCGTATGTGGTCGAAGACATGACTCTGTAGTATTACAGAACTGGGGAGTCCACTCAGAAGAGATGGTGGTCTTGACGTTACTGAAGGTTTTTCTTGTGGCGGAGATGGATGCATAGCTATACACGGTGAGAGAGGGGGCGAGGGAGGGGGTGGAAGGGTGGGAAAGAGTGAATAGAGCTTTATTGCTACATTTGCAATGTATGGTACATAAATATAGCAACTGAACTATTGTCAACATGTGATTCTAAGTACCGCTCTACGTGCGAAGTCTGCCTTTGCATGTGATTAACATACATTCGCATAATTCCACCAGGTGCCATTATACCGCCACCTCAAAATAACGTTGTTATATAGAGGCTTTCTCAAGATTGTCTTCAACACGTAATATCTGATTACATTTAGGATATCTAACATTCGTTGTTCAAGACAATCTTGGGAAGCTAGACCTCTATACTCACGTTTTTTTGAGGTGGCGGTGTTATGGCACCTGGTGGAATTATGATAGTCGATGTTATATCTTATTCTGTTTCCACGCAATAGACTAACAATTTTTGTCGGTCTTGACTCTTAACAATATTACGCACTTGGACAATATATCATGACATGGAATTCGTTCTCAATATCATCATGCACACGTACTGCATACCTGAGAAAGGTTAAGGAGAAGACAAAGATGTGGTAGATGCTGTACTTTGACTTCAACTGCCGCCACGTGTGGCAAATGGGCGCCATCACATACGCTGCCTGGGTCGCTGAGGAGTTACAGGGGATGCAGAGTCGAACCACGCTTACAGGAAAACTGATACTGAAGGCTTCACTACACAGGACACGTACCACCAAAAGAAGTTCTATCTCAGCTTGGCTGGAAATGAAGGCAACACACCAATACTACAATGCCGTAGCCTGGAATCCAGTCTTGTTAGCTTTGTTCCGTTCCCGAAGGTCGCTACTCGCCAGCCTGAAATCCAGTCTAGTTAGCTTTGTTCCGCTCCCGAAGGTCGCTACTCGCAGCGACGGGAGCGGAACAAAGCGAACAAGACTGGATTCCAGGCTAACAATGCCGTACTCCGTCTACAAAAAAACAACTCCCACCATACATATATGCATGCGTCAGATGTTTGTCTACTTTAGAGACCAAAGCCCAAGGACAACCGGACAAAACACAAGATATCAGGTCGTTGTCAAACAACACCACTAGAGCGAGAGACGTTCAGAAGAACCATATAGCCTAGCTACCCGCTTTACAGTGGACACAATGTATGGAACAGTCTACCACCTGACACATAGACGGTCCCAACTCCGGCTGCACACCCCAGTTCTTCCGCGGTAGTCCCAAATTATTTTTGAGTAAGGGGATTTTAACATCCGTTTTGTGCCCAGTTACTTAGTGTAAAACTAGTGTAGCGGATCCAAATCGCCGGAAATATAAAATTCGACCCCTATATATATGATGTTTCGGTAAGTTTGGGTCGGCGAATCTTGGCTTGCGGGTATCGCGCCGAGTACGCAAACAAGTGAAGGGGCCGGAGCAGCTTGACCGATGACGTCACCGCCGTGGGTTTTCGACATGCATTAGAATATTAATTATTGTGAGATTTTTAGTACTAGAATTTTCTTGTAAATCAGATAAGTTAGACCATATGGTACATGCTTACTTTCTGTATAGGCGTAGTTCCCAGGTTTTTTTTTAATACGGCATCGTTGAAAAAAGTCTCTTAACTATAGGTTCCAATGGGGTCGAGAAGCTTGGGTGTGCCCCCTTAAGAGACTCTGAAGACTTTGGCACACAGTAGACGATTTCCGTATGTGGATCAGTTGACTGAAAGTTATTTTAGGCAACTCTCAACTCTGGTTCGAACAAAGTAACAAAGGGATCTAACATTTCTTCTTGTTTTTACTACTCAATGGTAAGAAAGCTGTTGTTGGGATCATTTTTCAGGTTCCTTTCATACAAACGTATAGACCGTGGTACTGTTCTTCACACAGGTATCTTCTGTCACCACAAGCGTCAAGATTACATACTTTTTCAGTTAACTGCGTTTTAACGTGTAGGGCTTATTGGTAATGCGGTGTAGAGTATATGTAAGGCGGGCAATACTTTCTGTGCCCCACCAAAAAATTAAGGTGCACAAGTAAAATATCGGGGTACAGTTTTTTAAAGTGTAAAACCTTTTCATGAATGTCTACCAAAATCCAAAGACGATTAGTTTGCAGGCAACGCCCAGTAAAGTTAGGGGAGAAAAAAAAGAAGGAACAGCATGGAAAAGCGAGATACCACCTTCTTTAAACTTGGGATACTGATGGATTCGTTAAAAAACATTTGGCAATGTCTTCTTAGATATCATGGCATGAGTAACACAGTCCACACAGCACTAATTATAAGTTCATCTGGGTTCTCAACACTTAGGCGACAATAATTTTATTGTTGCTTCTCAGAATCGCTCCTATTTTTCCGAAGCTGAAAAAAATGTACCACAGCTCTCATTAAAAAAAATGTCAATGTAGTAACTACTCACACCAAAATGCAGTCAGTTCCCCAAACGATATATCAGTATAAACATTACAAAACACAAACAGACAAACAAAGACAACTCCTCATAACACTGCTTCATATTGTCTGATTCCATCCTCTTGGCTTTAAACCTCTGCTACAAAATCTTTCAGGATGTGAACTTCGGCTACGGTTCTAATGTTTGCGCCACTTTGCGAATGTCTGGCGCAATAGATTGTTTTTTTATGTGGCGTCACAGTCGCGTTCGAACGGCCATGTTGGACTTGATGTTAACTCTGTATCGTGTACCACTATGTTATAGTAATACCTGTTCCCCATGTATTAATCCGCTCAGCTAAAGTAGCATAGCGACTAGTCATTTGTTACATAGAACCCTTTACTATTGTTATGTATAAGCAACCACGTAGATATTAGTCTTGATGTTGTGTACATGCATTACACCCGAACTTGCCATACATTGTAGCCGTACAATTGTTGCGCAATAAAGATTGAATTGAAAAAAAAATGAATTGTTGGATGATAAGCTGCTCGATCTCCACACGGCTGTGTGTTGCACGTGGTGGGCCCGTACATGGAAAGAAGTTTTTTTTGTTATTATTTACAAACGGGCTGGTTGTTCGATGTGCTAACTGCGAGTTCCATGAACACAGGATACAGCGTACTCGCCGTTTCTATCTAACAACACAGTTATCCCTTTTTAACCGTTATCGATTGAATCACTCTTCTGGCGGCCCGCCAACATGGGCACCGGTGCGGAGTTTGCTCATCTGTGATCAATTATTACAAATTTAGTCGTTTTTTTGTACGTAAAGACGTGGTCTTTTAGAAAATAGTACTCTCCTCTGGAGGAAAATAGTTTAAGAGTCATTTCATGGAATACGGCCCATCTACATTTCGTTATTCTAGTTATTTGCTCAATGAGCATATACGTTTCCCACGTCAGAGGTTGAACTTCTACCTCAAGTCAAGTCAAGTGCAGTGACAGGTTAAAGGGGCATTCCACTCCAGAAGGGAGTGTTGTTTTCCAATAGATAATGTCTCAATGAATACATAATCAGCCAGATTTTGTGGAATTCACCTTGGGATGAGTTAGGTGATGTGTGTTTTATAAAACAATAATGACACTCACTAAACCCATGCAGACCTTACCCATGCATACTCTATACGCATAGACACTTTGTTTGTTGTACATCTTTTCGGAATAAATGAGGTACGCTAAGCACACCGAGAAGGTAAATTGCTCATAAGGTAGCAAAGAATACAAGAACAATACGAGATTTCTTAGCGAACCTGAAATTAGTTTTGTAACCTTACCTAAAAGTTTAGCATTGTATTCAGCCACAGGATCAATTCAATTATAGGGTACTTGGGGATTTTAGTAGAAGACTGAATGCTTTTGAGGCATGTGGAGAAACTGGGTACTTTATCGTATAATGTGAAGTAGTATGCATTTATCACTTCCTAAAATTAATATCTATCGGAAAATAACAATCCCGTGTGGAGTGGGATGCCCCTTTAGCCGGTTAGACAACATCTTCAGACAGGGTGTGACACGGGCAGGTCAGCACTGCAAGCTTAAAGATCTCTAACTTTGTCACCAACTTTGTCTCACAGGTCGGAATATATTTACTGTGTAGGTTCTAGTTGAAGAAATGAAGGTTGTCTTCTGTCGCAGTGAGCAGGGTTTGAAAAGCTTCATAGCATGCATGCGCAAGTTACTACGCACACATATGCGTAGCTATTATAGTAGAAAATATGTCACGACCAAACCTTAGCCTCAGGGAATTCTTCTGGTTTTCATAATGGCGATACGATCGAATGTTTGTCTTGTTCTCAGTTTAGCGTATTGGGGGAGAATACAATAACGTTACGGTGTCGAGGTGATGTACAAGTTGGTGGGGTTAAGACGTTGTAGTCCAACTTTGTCGCAGTATGGCTGAAAATACGTAGTTTGGGTTGTCACATTTTGCACTAGATGTGTTTACAAAATCTCTCACTGGCTGGGTTAAAATAAGGGGGGCGGAAACTGTCGGGCAAGGAGAGCGTTTTTAGTCAGGCTATGGTTACATACGAAGTAGTTGAGTCAGACCGTACCTCAGGCCGAAAGACAAGTCGTATTGAAGCTCGTTGGGTGAACTACGCGTGAGTTCTCCAAATTACGTCGCGCCTTGTCAAACAACGTCGTAGTTGGCTGAAGCACGCCGTAGCTCAGTTTTGACCGGAGTAGAAAACAATTCACACGTAGTCAGAGTTGGAGAAGCGCCAAATCTTGCCCCTTGTGAGGCAAGTGGAAAGTGAGGGCAGCTGAATACTGGGGTAGACTGTGTAACGCAAACTCCGCTGTATAGGGCTGTAGCTAGTCTAGTCCTCCGTGCGCAGCCTATATGATAGGAGTGTACATAACGTCATATAGTCGCCCAGGGTAGCGGTAACAGATGTCCGGGTATTCAACCATCGGCAAGAGCGTTAGATCCTCGAATGCCTTTTCTCATGGATCAAGACCTATTATTGCAACTTTGTCCTGATATCAGGCCTTGGCTACATCACTATATCATTCACAGTACGGAGACAAAACAGCACACTTGAACCCGCCGCAAGTAACTTTGATAGCACCGTTCTGTGTTCTAGTCATCCAGGTTATCATCCAACGTTGGCGCCCACGCGTGGCGAAGCGGTTTTCGAACGTTCTGTGAAAACGATCTATTGGGTGCAGTCCGGTAAGATACCTGCTTGATAAGTGTAGGCGTTGAGCCCTGGTGTGCTCTGGCCAAATTCCTGGTGACATATAAACAGAAACGTACTTTCCACTGACAGAAAGGTCCTCTAGCGGTCTTGATAAGAAGTGCAATTAATAATATGTCTAGTATTGGTCCAGGAGCAGATCGTAGCTGTTACTGATACTCAAACCGTTTCTGAGTGACTTGATTCTTTTTCTAACAAGAGTTCGGAGACCTAATATCTCAATAAAATATTCTAATGAGGCAAATGACATCCACATCTACATAATCTATGCTTGGTTATGCCTCTCTGTGGGCATTGGCGTAAGGTACTGGAGTAGGGTTGTGACGGGCCCCGGGGGAACGCCAATCACAATTTTCTTTAACCAGGCGGGGTAGAAGATTCTTCTGCCGGGAAGGGCACACATGGAGGGAGATGAGTAGTGTGCTCAAAGACTTACGCCAATGCCAACTGGAGAAGGCTAGGATACTAGTATATAGACACCTTTAAGTTTAACTAACTTACGCAGGTCAAAATATTTAGTCCAGCAGCCTTTTACTAGTTAGGATAAGAATGGCACTGTTGCATTTATCATGAATATTTGGAACTTATTTGCATAATTGGTATGTGATAGTGTTGCACCTACCATAAACTACATATCAAACATATATTTGAGTCCCGTAATAGAAAATTTTATTCATTATGCAAATTAGATCCTAATTTGCACTCTGCACAGGCGAGATGACTAACAGGAAGTAAGATTTTCTTTCGAAAAAAATCCCGCTCGACCCAACCTCTGCCTGCAGAATATTCCGAGCTGTCATTGGTAACTGGAGCCGGGGTTATCATAGAGACCCATGAACAAAAAACAAAACATGACTGAATAGATAGATAAGATTTGCAACTTTTGGCTTCTCTTTTGACCTGAATCAGTCGTATCAATTTTGCACAACAATGTTGATGCTAGCGCCTGGTCCGGCAGGGCTAGGAGTCATAGTCAGTAGTCTAATCCGAGAGAATCGCAGAAAATCGAGATCTAGGGACAGGGTAAAGAGTGCTCTTATCAGTTCAATACTCTCACAATAAAACTTAGTTTTGTGCACTTTGCGAACATTGCCGGCGTCACCATTGTGGAAGGGTCAATGACCGAAGAGAGGTCATTGACCCTCGCTGCACCTCACCACCCCCGCAGAGTCAAGTGGCGATGACGTTTCGGTAAAACAAGCTTCGTGTCGAGATGGAACTAAATACATGTACTTGAAATTGGATCAAGATGTACAGACGCTAGTTGTACTTAAAAGACGGCCTTTTGTGCTTCCATCTGTCTTACAGATCCCGTTTCATGGACGGGTCCAACTCCCGTCAGCTTTAGCAATTATTTGCAGTAATGGCACAAAATTCATAATAAAACGCAATGTCCAAGATATATCGATCTAAGGAATATTCCCTATACGAGATAGTCCAGGTCATGCCATCAATGGAAGATATTCAAGTAGTTTAGTTTTGGTTTGTTTGTACTTTGGCACTTGATACTTCCATATGCTAAATTTTTTGGGACGCAGTCGGCTGAGTGCGTCTTTCCCCAAAAAATGCGTCCAAAAATGCATTGACGAATGCCTGGCGGGAACGCTGCTCTATGTTATTATATTTGTTGTTTTGGTGTCCTATTAGCCCATGTGGGCTGAGCGACGCAAGATACAATATCAAACATTCATCCATTCATACTGTGACGGTAAATGTCAGGAGTAAAAATTCAATGTCAGACTGTGTCAAATTTACGATATATCTCCGCTAAATGTAGACAACTTAACTCCGAGAATGTACAATAAAAAAAAAACGAGAATGGATCTTAAGACCATATGATTGTTAAATGTGAGATTGTTAACTATAAAAATGTGTTCGTCCGTTTATACTATTTGTTCCGCCCTAAAAATCAGTGTTGATTCGTTGGTCATTTTTTGCACAAAAATGGCTCTAAAATGCACCAGAGAGCCTCTATATTTCAAAAAGTTCCCGGGGGAGGCCCCCCAAACCCCCCCAACGAGAGGGGGATTAACCCCCTTTCGTGCTCTCCCCCCGGGCAGTTACGCTGGGCATTCGTGGCCTTCGTTCACGAACTGAGCTACAATATGCGCCCCCCCCCCCCCCTTTGCAAGATCCGGGATCCGCCCCTGGAGGTCATAATATCAAAACACCTTAAAAGCATGTTGTGCCCTAAAAGTCACGTTAAAAGGTTGTTGTGGCTTACGATCACACGATGGCCAATAACCGTTTAGGTTCTTGGCTTCAATCTACCATTGTTATATGTCAACTATTTAAACAGAGCGCCCGGCACTGCACAGCTACAGTACGGACAGAGGTTTTCCTACTTCACGTCTCGAAGTTGTGTTCTGCACAGTTGACAGCATGATGAGGGCAATCCTACTCGTTTGGTTCGCTACGGCCCTCGCGTGTGGCTTACCGAATGACATCCTGCGGGATACAGGAAAGGCCAAATGCACCTGCGAAAATCTGCAGGTATGTACATGTCGCGTGTCTGATGAAAAGCAAATTCCTAACAGTACCTAGAACCTTAGTCTATGTAACACAAACTCTGCTGTCCGGGGGATGTAAATAGGAGGCCGGTGGATGTTGGGCGGGCTGCTATAAGCGAGATTAAATCAGGCTACTAGAACCTGCGGTTTCTGTAGACGTTTTGTGCGAAATGAAATATCATTTGCCTTTATTCTTCCCAGGCAGCAGTCACCGACCTCGAGGCTCGTCTGTCGCAGATGGAGACCACCGTCGCGGCCACTCAAACCCTGGCTAGCCTGGACCACGCTCTCGGTACCGAGCTCAACCCCGCCTTGTCCTGTCTTCTCATCAAACAGAACAACCCCTCCAGCCAGGACGGTGCCTACTTCCTTATCGGGAAGGACGGGACCATCTACCAGACCTACTGCGACATGACCACGGCCGGAGGCGGCTGGACGCTGGTCTCCAGCGTGCACGAGGACGACATGTACGGCAAGTGTACGGCCGGGGATCGCTGGACCAGTACCCGAGGGAACAGCCTCCACTATCCAGAGGGAGATGGCAACTGGGCCAATGTGCACACCTTCGGCTCCATGGGGTCGGCCACTACAGACGACTACAAGAACCCAGGCTACTTCAGCATCAGCGCCTCCAACGTCATGCTGTGGCACGTACCGAACAACGTACCGCCAAAAGAGTACAAAACCGCCGCCTACCTACGGTACCGAACCGCCACCGGTTTCCTTGGGGACTTTGGAGGTAATCTGTACTCTCTGTTCAAAGATCACTTCCCCATTGCTTACGGACTGGGCACGCACACCCACGACAACGGTCCGGCCATCCCGATTGTGTACGACCTTGGTAACAATACTCTAATGGAGTCACTGTTGCCCCCGAACGTCGTTACTTACCGCGAAGCCGTCCCCGGGTTCGTGCAGTTTCGGGTGTTCACCAATACTCGTTCTTGCACTGCGGTTTGTCCAGGTGTCAACTACGTCGGCCCCAATGCAGAGCAAGTGTGTATCGGTGGAGGTGGATACTGGGCGGAGGGTCTGTCTCAGTGCGGCGACTACTTGTGGAAGGCATATAGCGGCTATGGTACCGGCATCGCCTGGAGCGCGAACCAGCTAGTCACCGAGTCCGTCATCATGTTCTTTTACCGCTAGGTAAAGAAACATCTGACGACAAGATTCGTAAAGTTGGAAGAGAAGGAAAGTCCCATCATAGTTCCTCTATAATCTAGAGAGAAAATGGCAAACATGATAGACGTTTCCACCTCTATATCTTTCAATGAATGTTTTACTAACTAATAAACGCAAACGATGGTAGAAATAAACAACTGTGTCAGTGTATGCTTTTGTCTGTGTGACCTTTTTCTTTAAATTTTGTCAAGATTTGTAATAGCGTTATACAGGCTAGGGTCCCGTTGCACAGGAATACAGTGAGTGGGATGGCCATTGGATACATAAAGTTGAAGCGACTTGCCATAGCATAAACATGATAAACAGAGTAGCTAGTACAGTCGAATTCCACTCAGTCCGTCTTTTTGACGTTTTTAAATTGTATTTGCCCTGTACGTCCTTTAGT
This sequence comes from Branchiostoma floridae, assembly GCF_000003815.2. Taxonomy (NCBI): domain Eukaryota; kingdom Metazoa; phylum Chordata; class Leptocardii; order Amphioxiformes; family Branchiostomatidae; genus Branchiostoma; species Branchiostoma floridae. Next base: position 29,828,027 of record NC_049982.1, read on the forward strand.
GGACCTACGTAATATTTGCACTTCTCTAATACATACGGAAAGAGTGAACAAAAGTGTGTGAGATAATGTGGGTATTCTATACTTAATCTAATCCACACTGCCGTTTACAGATTGTTGCTATGATGCACAACAGGCAAATTGCAGTGTTTCAAACTGTCACAAATTTTGGGACACTCGTTTTGTAACAGGGTCGCTGATCTCATAGTGTTTCGTGACTAAAGATAAGAATAAGACCGATAGTGGGCTCTGTTTACTCCTTTTCCATTTACAAGTGTTGTCACAGATACAATTTAATCATAAAACAAGTGCAACACACAGTGGATGTATACATCAGAGATTTCAAACTGTCCACAAAGTCGCCGCACATCAGAGTATTTCCGAAGCTTGTTGTGGCCAGCAAAGTATTTTAAAAGGTTGTAATGATCTAACATCATACGTATATACGGCACGATTTTGGTCACTATAGGGGGATTGCAATGCGTTGCAAATCTTATTTCGCATACTGTTGGCGTCGGTTTCATTATTGACTTTCCCGCAAGTACAGACCGAAATGTGGCAAGATTTTAAGGGATTTTTAATTGACAATTCACCAAACTGAATTATCAGACACTTCTCAGCTCTCCATTGTTAACGATAATTGTGAAACACGGGAAGTGTACAACAGTGGGGCGCGTGGGCTCTTCGCGTGCCCTATCGTGCGCACAGGTTTTCATTGTAGGGGCACGCGGGAACAGGCAGTCCGTGGAAACCCGTGCCCACGGTGAGAACACGTCAGGTTCCACCATCGTGCACAATGTTGGGAACTCGTGGAAATCTGCTTTTTCATGCAGTGAAAAAAGTGCTACATTGCAATGTTTGAGGGGGGCACTTTTGTCTTGAGTAAGGTGGTTCATATGGTGGTATTGTGGAGCATATGTCAACTCTATCATTGCTACATGTTGTGTAAAACATGAACATGCCATGAATTTCTAAAGAATGTAGCACTTCCTTAATGATTCCTCAAAATACAGGTGGTAGGGCAAGACGTTGACGAAGCTCGAAGAAAAAAAAATAGCATTGGGAATTCCTGACAGATAAGACATCCTTTCCAAAATGATTTCTTAACATCTTGCCCTAAAACCTTAGCATCTACCAGGCTGTGCAAATCGGTGGTCTAACTGTAGAAATTGACCGTTACATGTACATGTAGAGTCTATAGAATGCTAGGGTAGTTGCCGGCCAGAGGACGCTATGAGGAAATGCCTCCTTTGGCCGGCCGACTAACCCTAGTGTTCCTTGAATCTACACGTGTACATGTACTTGTCCAATTTCTACAATTAGACCACCGATCCGAAGAGCCTGGTAGAGGCTACAAAACCTTATAACTACACAACCCTATGAGTGCGAGTATGTAGTTTTCCAATCCCCCCCCCCCCAAAAAAAAGCACACAGACAAGGATGATGTTATTTGTTGAGTTTATTATCTCTTTTACAACAGACAGACTTATGAGAGAAGCTACTCGATGTCCTCCTCCTGGATCTTGCCCTTCTGCTTCTCTGTCTGCTGTCTGCTGGCAGCCTTACGGTCGATGATAGCCTTACGGTCCTTGTCCATCTTAAGTTTCGTGATCTCCATCTGGGAAAACATAAGAAAAGGGAAGAACTCACATCAACAGGGAACAAATACAAGTACTCTAACTGTTGGGTTAAGTCCATACATGTAATCTTAATAATATTGCATTCAATATTTCAACACTTTGTAGAAAGATAAGTGTGTTTAAATTCTTTTTCAGTTACTAGTACATGTATAAAGGAGCAATAATGTTTTGCTGTTTTTTTAATGCTGTGCACCCAGAATGTTTGTTGTGCACCTAAGTTTAAGTTTTGGAGTTCCAGTGCATCTTTCTCCAAATAAGATTATTAATTCTATGCTACAGCCTGACTTTGCATAATGATAATGATAATGGTGATGTAGGGAAGGTGTGGAACGGAAGGTAGGGTCTTTGCCCTTCCATGGTTAGGAGATTTTGAAGATCTATTAAAAAGTTGTAATTCTAAGTAAACCTTGCAGGACAGTTAATTTTGAATGCAATGTAATTAGAGGGCTTTTTTGTTCAGTTTTGAAGGGTTTTATCAGCATTTTTCAATTTGATTAGACATTGCTCCAGAAGAAAATAATAGTCAAGTATCGCTATGATACTTTAACATGTGGAGCTCATTTACATGTAGCATGGTTAAACTGGATAGTGAGTGTGTGTGAGTGATGGTGGTGTGGTAACTAAAATACACGCTATAGATACTTAAAAAAATATTACATCTAATCAGGGGAATATGGCTACAGACCTGCAAATCAGTCATAATTCAGTATGATTATGGAAATTAATAGATGTCACATGCTACTCATCTTTTGTAAGTGTCTGCACAATGTGCTTGGAACATAGCATTGTTGATACAATCATTGTAGCATGCTGGGGCATCATTTTCATTAGCTTAGAATCAAACGTAAATAAGGAATAAAAACAAGTCAAAACACTCACTTATAATTTCAAATGTCAAACTTTAACTTTGTGCGTTATGGCTACAAATGTGTGGATACACTTATCCTTCATTAGATAGGACAGGATATTTTTTCATTTGAATCGGAGGCTGAAAAAAAAGGCTAGGGTCGGCAGGTTCTTCTAATGTAGATCTGGAAACGTAATTTTTCCCTTGGGCCTCTATACAATAGAAGCCAGTTAATTGCACAACGGATAACTCCTCACTTCTGTTAATTGCACGAAAATCCCAAAGTCTCGTAGTGATGCGATCTAGCTGAATAACTTCCGCTTTGTTGCACCATCCGGATAATTGCACAAAATGTGCTGGCATTAAATGGCTTGTTACGGAAGTTGTACTGTACTTTTAAGAAGTTAATTACAAGTTACAAATAACCATCTTGACTAACCTTTGAAGGGTGGATACCAACGTACACGGTTGCACCGTTGGCCTTCTCACGCTGGATTCTCTCGATGTAGCAGACAAATTTCTTTCTGTAGACGGACACCACCTTGCCGACCTGGCTGCCCTTGTAGTGACCTCTGGTCACCTGCAAATTAAGGGGGAAAACAACAGCAAAGAAGCAATGGGTTTAATACTATAAATGTCAACACATTATGAATGAAAATATACTGTAAAATGTGCATATAAAACATATGAAGTTCAACACTCTTATAGTTATTCTTAGAACAAAGGCTATTTGATAGCAGTAAGCAAATTAAATAGATAAATATGGTTATGACATAAAAAGATGCCACATGCTACTCATCTTTTTTATGTGTCTGCACAATGTGCTTGGAACATAGCATTGTTGATACAATCATCGTAGCATGCTGTGGACATCCTTTTCAGAACTGATATATAACCCTCAATGCTATATATTGGGGGTTAATAACCAGAGGTGTTTATGGGAAGATAAGGCCGAGACGGCTAGAGAAAAATTGTTGTGTTTCCTGTTTTCGAATTTCCCCCAAAAAAACTGCTGACCCTAGGCTTTTTTGTGGGTAGTGGAGTCACATGGTTTTCAGCTAGAAATCTAATCCAGGCTGCTTCCTACTAAAGTAAAGAAAAAAAACTGCTCATCTTATCTTATGAAGAATAAACCACAGATGTGTAACCCTTATGCTCAAAATTGAAGCTTTACATTGAAAGTATAAATTTTGAGCGTCCTCATAGTCATACATTTCAGTTTGACTTTGGTGACTTTTGTATCAGTTTGGCCAAAGTAAAAAAAATAATAAAAATCCCTACCTATAGCATACCACCCCAATTTTTTTTAGGACAGAAACAGGAAACAACAGTTATTCCTTAGGCTTAGGCCTAATCAACTGAGAGAGCAAAGCAGAATGTTAACGATATCCTTATATAGCCATTCCTTAGGATGCTATGACTGTGCAACAGAGGCAAGAAGGATTGTGATTGGTCCACACAGCCTAGCTACATGACAACATCAGCTCAGAGCATAACACCACTTTTGACTTTACGCCAACAATAAAGTGCACATGGCGTTAATACATAATAGCGAATCCTCCTCACCTGAACCTCGTCGTCCTTGCGGATGGGCATGGCGCGCACGTTGTACTTGGCGCGGAGCTCCTTGGACAGCGGCGAGCTCATGATCTTCCTGCGGACGTGGGAGGGCGCGTTGAAGTGACGCTTGCGGTTCTTCCTCCGGGAGGAGGACACCATCTTGTTGAACTTCATCTTGCCTACAAAGGCCAACAATTTACATACAATCGTTATACATTTATGATACATATATGTCACAAAGTGAGGAAATGAACAAAACAGTG